>NW_006159659.1:3345190-3359474 GCF_000334495.1 Tupaia belangeri chinensis | reverse complement strand
CCTCCATTCTCCTCTCTGGATCTTGGGCACGCACACACACGCACCCATCGTGAGTTTTAAGCCACCAGGTCCAGGACCCGAGCCGCGGTCGACTACATGGGAATCCAGCGACATAGCCATTACGCTAACTGCTGGTCCCTGTACTTTTTATTTGATTCAGAACTATGGTCAGGCATGAAGCTACCTGCTTCTAGTACTCCATAGTGCCACACAAAAAACATCTTTTTGCTCAAACACTGTTGTATTTGTTTTGCTTTGTTCAAATTCATTTAAAATGTATTAATTATAAAAGGATGAAAAAAGACATTCCCCATGTTTGTGTTTGCTTTTCCTAATGAAATATGTACAGCTGGATCTTGCTTCAGCCATTTGTTCATCTCTAATCAGAAGCCACTGTTCTCAATTTAGCTTTGTTTCAGCCATTACATGCTGTGTTCCCTGCAGTATTTTAGCTGATTGTGTTCCTAGATGTGTCACTGGTCAGGTGACTTGTTTTTACTAAGACTATTTGTAAAAATACAACCACCACCGCAAAAATAGTATCGGTTTTTTACATTAAAAATTTTTATTTTTGAGATTAGATGCAGTGATTCTAGCAAGACTATTCTAATGGAAACATTGTACAATTTTTTTCTCTGTTGCTTAAAACAAAAATAAACTGTAAGGAATCTTGAATGACTGAAAAGTATAGATGATAGTTTTCTAATGCTTGCAAATTTGCTTCATTTTTCTTGGTGGTACTTACCTTTCACAGTACAAAATAAGTTTAATGTCTATTATTAGAACATATTAAAAGTAGTATTTGCCAATGTCAAACTGCTTGTAATTTAAAATATTCTATTAAGAGAGATTCCCTCACCATTTAAGAAAAAGCCAAGCATATTATGTTTTATATAAAATATGTTCTTGAAATTTAATAACCATTTTATTTAATATTTCTTATTAGAATATGTATTTCAAGTATTTTTGGACATAAGTAAACATTAGCAAAATCTAAGATATTTATTCTTACTTTATTCTTTCAGAAGAAATTTGGAAAGAAAAACTATCTTTTATAGATGTGACTATATAGAATTTTAACTCCTTTTCTATATAGTCTCTGCTTACTTCATACTATTTTTGACTTGCTCTTTCTTTTTCTTTTTAATTATTAATTTGCAATGAGTTCCTGGACAAAAGATACTGATATTTCCCAATCATGATTTTAGTAGCAGTTTTCAATACCTAAAACCATACTAATAATTATTCTGTCTCTAAAACAAGTGAGTCAGATATAGTTTTAATTTCTTTTAATATAAAATAACTTTTAATTGAACTAGTTATATATCAGTTTAAAGGGATTTGGCATATGTGGTTATATATTCATTAATCATTTTATACAAATTTTTGAATTTATTTTTATAAATATATAATTGTTTCTTATTTCTTGCCACCATTGCGAAAATACTGAAATTCATATTGAGTGCATTATCCTACAAATGGTAACACTTAAAAACATGTTTTTAAAGTGATATTTCTCTTCTTATGATAATATCATTGATCAGGCTATGTATTCTGATTGCATATGCAAATTACTCTGAGGGAAAATACAGTTGGGAGCAGTTTATAATTCTAATATAAAGCTGACTAAAATATTCATTATTATGACAAGTTTATTTTCATCTTCTAGTATTCTATTTAATCAGCAGAAGAGTTGTGGACATAAGAATAAATAATATTATGTTAATTAATACAGAAAATAGCTTCCAACTACACAATTTATGGGCAGAAATTTGCTTAGTATAATTAGACATTTTTGAGTAGGACCTATAATGTAGTCCATGATGTGGAATGCTTTCCCCCTGAACTTTCTTAGCCAGTATCCTTCTTTCTGTGCCTGGTGACAGGAGTAGGGAGGATAGTCTTCTCCCCCATTCAGCCAAGTCCAGCCAGTATTCCTCCAGAAAAATATTCTTCATCCATTCACTCATAAATGAGTGAATTTTATTGGGAGAAACTCTTCTAGGTACTAAATATATCAAGATAAATATTAGAGAGTCCCTGCCTATATGTACTCACAGATACAGGGAGTAAATATGGATAATAATTGTAATGATTTGATGGGCTATTCAGAGGGTCTTATTGAGGTCCCCATGAGTATACCTGCAAAAGTGATTAAGTCTTCCAGCAGAGACACAGCTTACATCAATAGGTGAGAACTTGACTTTTTAAGTCAAGAAATATTCAGATTTGAATTTTACTTCCACCACTAAGTGGTTATATGGCTGTGAGCAAGATACAGAATTCCCTTATGTTCCCATTTCCTCATCTTCAAAATGTAGATCCTACTATACTAGATGCATCATAGGGCTATTCTGGGGATTGATTAAACCCCTGTATAGAAAATGTTAAGGAAAGTATCTAACATATAGTGGGTGTTCAAAAATAGTAGCTACTACTTTAATTGCTGTTTTTACTAACTATCGTAAGGCAGTCTTTTATATGTCAGACAATGCCATTACAATTAACCACTCAATCACTGCCCTTCCTATCAAACCCAGGGGTAGGTAGACACTGCATCCCACTCGACCACCATTGCATTATGTGCTCAATGAAAAATCCTTTCCTCAATCTTGCATGTGTGACATAAAGACTAAGGCAGTTATTATCTAATCAGATTACTAATAGTTGTTTTTCACTATCCCCAGGGAAAAAAGCATGTACACACTAATAAATACCTATGGATCAGGACTGGGCAAAAATTTTCTGTGAAGGCTCAGGTTGTAAATATTTTGGACTTTGAGGGCCATAAGGTCTATGTTGCAACTACTCAACTCTATTGCAGTGCCAAAACAGTTATAGATAATATGTCAATGAACGGGTACGGCTGTTTTCTAATGCAATTTTCTTTATAGAAAAAGTTCTTAGGGCATAGTTTAATCACCATTGTTAGAAAAACAGAGAAGGAGACAGAGGAGGGTAGTAAAAGATCACACCCCCAGGGGAAGTGGCCACACCACAATCCCTTCTCTTCCATTCTCCTCTTGGGATTTTAGGTACAAACACATGTGTGCTTGGCATGACTTTCAAGCTGCTGCATCTGGGACTCGAACCATGCAGTTGGCCATGCAGGATCCAGCTACCTAACCTCCATGCCACCTGCTGCCCCCTAAATAAACTCATATTTTAATTCCTTTTCCACAAATGTCCTGGAGTTCCTGTGTATGTGTGTGTGTTGGTATATACACAATGAACATTCATCTGAACAAATAAGTTAATAATGAAAACATATCAAATAGCTAAACAAATTATAATATTGTTAATTTATCTATGTATATGTGTGTATATTTATATACACATAATATATATGTATATATATACAATTATATATCTATATATATTTATATACAGAATGAGTTATCTTTACCTGACTAAAAATTAAATTGTATAATAGATCAACTTAATTCAATATGAAATTAATTTAAATTTCAAAAATAAAGGGAAAAGATCAAAAATAAATGATATATTTATTATAAGATTGCTAGAAGTAGATATAGAAATTATGTGTATTGGAGAGGGAAGATTGAGGTAGGGGGAGATGATTTAGAGTATCAAGACGCTGGGTATCATGAAAAAGCATTAGATTTTGTTCTGAGTTTTCAGGCAATTAAAGCAAAAAACAAAACACAGTAGAACATATCATCTGATCAAAAAGATCCTACCCTTTCTTCATAAGGGGCAAACCTTTTTCCTGGTACTGAACGAACTATGAGTCTTTGTACAAGAAATATAGATTAATCTAATAGATTATGTTTTCAATAATGGGTCTAAAATAGAAGCACAGCATTTATTTCACTGTTTCATATGTGGCTATTTTACAAAAGCCAGACAGCATTAAAAGATACTTTATTGCAGGACCAGCAGTTAGCGTGATGGCTATGTCGCTGGACTCCCATGTAGTCAACATGGTTCGAGGTCTGGACCCAGTGGCTTAAACTCATGCAGGGCACATGTGCATGCATGCCCAAGGTCCTGAGAGGAGAAAAGAGGAGAGGGGATTGCAGCATGGCCATCCCCCCGGGTGGTGATTTCTCGCTTTCTATCTCTCTGTCTCTCTCTGTCTTTAGGGAGAGCGCATATGCCCTATAGCAAAAAACTCTAAAAAAAAATACTTTATTGAAAAGAAAAAAATTGATTTTGGAATTTTTTAAAAGAATTATTTTATTTATCTTTACTCATTTATTTTAATTTGACCAGAGAGAGGCAGAGTGAGAGAGAGAGAGAGAGAAAGTGAGAAAGCAAGCTGCCAGTCCAGTACTTGAATCACAGTTGGCCATGTGGGAGTACAGTGCCGTTAACCCCTTAACCATCATACCACCTGCCAGCTCTGATTTTGGAATTATTTCTATCCCATATTCTACGAAAAAGAAAGGTTTCAAAGGATAGATCAAATGAAGTGGTTCATCATTGGCCTTCAGTATGTCCAGGTCTCTAAAGGACCAGTCATTTTTGTCAATGATTAAAAGCATCTCACCTGGACAATAAATTATGATAAAATTTCATTACATAAATATCAAATAAAGTTCTTTTACAGTATTATCTCATTAGACCATTCAGTAACCCTGAACAATCATTATCACCACCAGTTTATAAATGAAGAAATTACAGTGATGAGATATAAAGTGTGACAGCCCTAAGTTAAAGACTAGAGTTCACACTCCAGATGGATTGGTAGGATCTTCTGATAATGTTATTTCAGTCTAAAATTCCCAAGTTTATTTTTAAATATAATAAACTTTTCTTAAAACATAATGTAAAATTAAAGCTTTAATGGTTAAATATGGATTGGTGGGTCCACTCACCAAGCTGTCTGACATTCTACCTCACTCCAGTGGTCTTTCAGAATATCCTTCACACCAGCAATGTCCTTAAAGAGTCTTGGTGCTTAGTTTGAAAAACACTGGTATGTATCAGTGAAGATTCAAAAGCCTCCACTTAGGAGATAAATAAGTTCAATTTTTTTCCTGTCTTATTTTATAATTTCGTATTTACATTTAATTGTTGCACACCTCTGTAGGGCGGAATATGCATTTTTAAGCATGTGTGCTGCATATGACAGTTAAATTAAGTATAATACCATATTCATCATTTTCAACAAAGATCACCAAATTTGAGATTATATTTATATATGTATATTCTGAGTTGTCGGAAAAATCATGACATATTTTTCTATGCAAAAATGCATCATTACTTTTCCAATGACCCAGTGTGTGCGTGTGTGTGTGTATATATATATATGCACAAACATACATTTGGCAATGTCTGCTTTTTGCACTCAGTTGCAGTATGCCATTTCACAATGCATTTGGCCCATCTATCTGCATTCCTGTGTCTGTTAAATGCTTTCTTTCCTGATCCTCTTCTATCTCCCTCACTCCCCACCCCTATAAAGTCTCTGATATCTATATTAGTCTTCTTTATTTTCATATCTTCAAATCCTGCAATTTCTGCTATAGAGTGCAGACATTTAGTATATATTGAGAAGAATGTACAGTGTTTGTCTTTCATAGTCTGGATTACTTCATTTAACATTACATTTTCTAGATTCTATTACTTTGTATCAAATGACAGTTTCTGATTTTTTATGGCTGAGTAATATTCCATTGTGTATATGTGCCACATTTTTTAATCCAGTCATCAGTTGTTGGACACTTAGGTTGATTCCATGTCCTTTCTATGTAAGTAATGCTGCAATAAATAGGAATGTGCAAGTGTCTTTCCAACTGAGTAATTTACTGTCTTTTGGGTACATACATGGGAGTGGGATTCCTGGGTCACATGGTAGTAGGATTTGTAGATTTTGAGGAATTGCTGTATTGTTTTTCACAATGGCTGTATGAATTTATATTCTCTCCAACAGTTTTGGAGGGTTTCCTTTTTATTACAGTCTTGTCAATATTACTTGTTTATTTATCGTCATTCTGATTACAGTTAGGTAATATTTCATCTTGATTTTGATTTGCATTTCCCTTATGATAAGAGATGCTGAACATTTTTATATGCCTTTTGGCCATTCATATGTATTCCTTTGAGAGTTGTCTGTTCAGATCAATTCTCTATTTTTTAATAGAATTATTAGTTTTCCTGAAAATAAGGTGCTTGATTTCCCTATATATACTGGCTATTAATCCCTTATCTGAAGTATAGTTTGCAAATATTTTCTGTCATTCTATGGGCTCTTTATTTATTGTCTCCTTTTCCTGTGTGGAAAATTTTTAGCTTTATGTAATGCCACTTGTCTATTTTTGAAATCATTGTCTGTGCTTTAGGGGTCTTATTTAATAAATCTCTGTGTATTTCAATGTCTTCAAGTATTTCCCCTGTGTTTCCCACAAGTAGTTTTATAGTTTGAGACTTTACATTGAGATCTTTGATCCATTTTCAGTTGACTTTTGTTAATGGTAAGAGAGAGAGATCTAGTTTTATTTTTTGCAGGTGGATGTCCAGTTTTCACGGCACTGTTTGTTGAAAATACTGGATTCTCTAGTGTTCTTTATGAAAAATGAGTTGGCTGAGTGTTTTTGAATTTATTTCTGGATTCTCTATTTTGTGCCATTGGTCTTTGTGTCACCATGCTGTGTTAATTATCATAGCTTTGATATGTATTTTGAGACCAGGTAGTTAGATCCTCCAACTTTATTATTTTTTTTTGCACAGAATTGTCTTGGTGATATGGGGTCTTGTATGGTTCCAGGCAAATTTTATGACTGATTTTTTTCTATTTCTGTGAAGAATGTCACCATAACTTGTTAGCAGTTGCATAGGGTTTGAAAATTAATTTTTGTAGAATTGACATTTTAATTATATTGATTCTGCCAATCTTTCTTTTTTATTTCTTTTTTTTTGGTTGTATTTTCAGTTTCTTTTTACAGCTGTTCATAGTTTTCCTTGTAGAAGGAAATAATCTAATGTCTTGGGTTAGATTTATTCCTAAACCCTTATAAACAACTTTTTGTGTGGCTATTGTAAGTGAGAATATTTTATTCAATTATGCTTCAGTCCACTCATTGTTGATGTATAAAAAGCTATAGATTTTTGTATATTGATTTTGTATCCTGCATATTTACTGAATTTATTTATCACTTCTAGGAGTTTCTTTTAGATTCTTTTGGATTTTCTATTTATATAATCATGTCATCTGCAAATAAGAACAATTTAACTTCTTCCTTTCCTCTTTAAATATTTTTTATTTCACTTTCTTGTTTGATTGAATTGACTAGAACTTCCTAACCTTTGAAAATTTGAAAATCATTGGAGAAAATAGACAAATTTTGTTCCACTTTTTAGTAGGAAAGCTTTCAGCATTTCCCCATTCAATAAAATGTTAGCTATGGATTTGTCATAGATGGCTTTTACTAGATTGAGAAATATCCCTTCTATACCTATTTTATTGAGAGTCTTAATCATGAAGGAATGTTGTATTTTATCAAATGCTTTCTCTGCATCTATTGATATATCACATGATTTGTATCTTTCCTTCTGAAAATATAATGTATTTTAAAAATGAATATCTATTTAATTATATTTATTTATCTATTTTATAATTTGCTATAGGGCATGTATGCTCAGCAGAGTGGACAGAGAGAGGAAGAGAAAGAGAAATAGAGAAAGTGAGAAAGTAAGCCACCAGGCCTGGGACTCAAATCAGGATTAGACATGTGGGATTCTAGTGCCCTAACCACCATGCCACCTGCTAGCCCCAAATGTGATATATTAGCATTTATTATTCTGCATATGTAAACCATTTTTGCATCCCTGGAATAAAGTCTAGTTGGTCATGGTGTATAATCTTTTTAATGTGTTGTTGGATCCAATATACTAGTATCTTGTTGAGTATTTACAACTGTATTTGCCAGGGACATAAGTCTATAGATTTATTTTTTTTTTGTTATGTTCTTGTCTGATTTTGGTATCAAAGGGATAGAAGTTTCATAAAATGAGCTTGGAAGGATTCCTCCACTTGGAGCTTTAGAAATAGTTTGAGAAGATTGATATTAATTTTTCTTTTAAATTTTTCTAGACTTTAGAAATGAAGCCATTGAGATCTAGGCTTTTCTTTGGGGGGGAACTATTTATTACTGATACAATATCACTACTTGTTATTGATCTATTCAGACTTTCTATTTCTTTCTGTTTCAATCTAGGTATATTGTACATGTCTAGGAATTTGTCCTTTTTTGATACATGTATTTTATGGATGTTTTGCCACAAAATTAGGACTCCCTGAGCCTTTCCCCTTCTTCAGGGTATCTGGGTTATGAAGTATTTAAAGGAGGGGAGATTCTCAATGTGGCAGGGACTGAATGGGATCAGGGCCTCCCCATCTGCCAAGGCCTCTCTTTTACTTATGCTCTTGCTGGGGCTGGTGATCCAGGGCCTCTACTCCTTGGAGGCCCTGTGGACCATGTGTTCTAGCACTCTGTTGCTGTAGCCAAATTCATTATTATACCAAAAATGAGCTTCACAAAGTGGTTGTTGAGGGTGATACCAGCCCCAACATCAAAGGAAGAGGACTGAGTATCATGATTAAAGTTGTAGGAGAGAGTTTGGTCCTTGCTGTATAACAGAATGTCCTTCAATGAGCCCTGCCATGCACACTTCACCACCTTCTTGATGTCATCTTATTTGGCAGCTTTCTCCAGGTGGCACGTCAGGTCCATGACTGACATGTTGTGGGTGAGGACATGGAAAGACATGCCTTTGAGCTTCCCCTTCAGCTCCAGGATGACATTTGCCCACAGCCTTAGCAGCAGCAGTTGATTCCACGATGATATTCTGGGCAACTCCACAGCTTCCCTGAGGGGACATCCATGGTCTTCTGGATCACAGTTATGGCATGGGCTGTGGTCATGAGTCCCTCCATGATGCCAAAGTTGTGTACGACCTTGGGTAGGGGGGCTAAGCAGTTGGTGGTGCAACAGGTATTGCTGATAATCTTCAGGAAGTTGTCATACTTCTCATGGTTCATGCCCATCAGAAATATGGAGGCATCAGCAGAAGTGGCAGAGATGATAGCCCTTTTGGCTCTACTCCTCAAATGAACCTTATCCTTCTCCATGGTGGTGAAAATACTGGTAGACTCCACAACGTACTCAGCACCAACATCACTCTGTTGTTGTTATTGTTGCTTTTCCAGTCCTTGGATATACATTGTCAGGTCATTTGTTTGCTATCTTTCTATTTTTTTCTTGTGAAATTGTATGTTTTCCTCTTAGGACTGCTTTCAATGTGTCCCAGAGATTATGGAGAGTTGTATTTATCTTATAATTTGTTTCAAGAGATTTTTTAATTTCATTTTTAATGTCATCATTCATTTTGAAGTCATTCAGGAATAAATTCTCGTCATTCAGGAATAAATTCTTTATTTTCTACATATTACTATATTTTTGAAGGCTTTTTATCTGTTGTTGACTTCAAGTTTAATTGCACTGTGGTCAGAAAAGATGCTAAATATGATTTCTATACTTATAAATTTGTAAAGACTTGATTTATTCCCTATTATGTGGTTAATTTTTAAAATTGTTCTGCATGGGACTTAAGAAATTGTGTGTGTGTGTGTGTGTGTGTGTGTGTGTGTGTGCTTATCTTTCTTGGGTTAAATATCTGTCAGATCTATTTGGTTTATGGTATTATTTATCTCCTATTTATTTTATTACCTAGATGACCTGCCCATTGGTGAGAGTGGGTTGTTGAAATCTGTAGTCATTCTCTCTTTAGGTGTAGCAGTCTTTGTGTTATGTATTTGGATGCTCTGATGTTAAGTATATAAATATTTATAATTATTATATCTTGCTGAATTAATTCCTTCAATACTATACAGTGACCTTCTTTGTCTCTTTTTATAGTTTTTAGCTTGAATACCATTTCGTCTAATTTTAGAATCACTAATCCAGCTTTTTTGTTTGTTTGTTTCCATTTGCATGACATGTCTTTTACCAGCCCTTCACTTTTAATCTATGTATGTCTTTATCAATGAGGTATGTCTCTTGTAAGTAACATATAGAAGACTCTTTTCTGTTTTTAAAATCTATTTGGCCAATGTGTGTATTTTAATTAGAGAATATAATCCATAAACATTAAAAATTATTTTTGATATGTACAAACTTACTCCCATCATTTTGTTACTTTCCTAGTAATTTTCTGTTTTCTTATTTTTATTTATCTTCCTTTCATTTTCCTTTATATAGTATTCCCTTAAATATTTCTTAAAGAGCTGGTCTAGTGTTAGGAAATTCTTGCAGTTTTTGTTTATCTGAGAATTATTTTATTTCTCTTTCCAGTTTTAAATATGATCTTTCTGGGTATAATATTCTTAGTTGAAAATATTTTGCATCCAGAATTTTGAATATGTCTTTCCATTTTCTCTTTACCTGCTTGTTTTCTGCTGAGAGGTCTGAGGTTAATCTGATGTCATGTCCTTTATAAGTAATTTGATATCTCTCTCATGTCATTCTTAGAATATTCTCTTTGACTTTTGCTATTTTGGCAATGATAAACCTTGGAGAGAATCTTATGTTGATTCTATTTGGTGTTCTTTGTATATCATGGATCTGGATGTCTCTTTGTCGCCATAGATTTAGAAAGTTTTCAGATAATATTTAATGAAATATGTTTGCTGTGGCTTTATATATTCACCTTTTGGGATACCTATTAAGCAGCTATTTAGCTTCTTAAAGATATCTAAAATGTCCTATATGTTGTCCTCATTTTCCTTCTTTCCTTCTTCCCTCCTTTCTTTCTTTCTTTCTTTCGTTTGTTTGTTTTGTTTTGTTTTGTTTTTCCCATATGGTAAGTGTGCTCATCGGAGAGAGAGAGAAGGAAAGTGAGAAATTATCTCCCAGGGGATGATCATGCCACAATTCCTTCTCCTCCATTCTCCTCTCATAATTTTGGGCATGCATACACATGCACCTAGTGTGATTTTTTTAAGCTATCAGGTCCAAGAATTGAAACATAGTCAGCCATGTGGGAGTCCAATGTCTAACCACTATGCAAACTTCTGGCTCCTATTGTCCTCATTTTTTTCTGAGACACACACACAAACTCACAGAGAGAGAGAGAGAGAGAGAGAGAGAGAAAGTAAGTGAGAAAGAAAGCCACCAGATCCGGGACTCAAACTTCAGTTGGCCATGTGGGAATCCAGCACCTTAACTACCACACCGCCTGCCAGCCTCTGTCCTCGTTTTTAATGGTTTTCATTTTTTTGGTGACTTGGACTAAATTGGAGGTTATATCTTCAAAATCAGAATTTTTTTCTTCATGGCCTAATCTATTGTTAATACTTTCAAGAGAGTTTTTGATTTCCTATATTGTGTCTTTTATCTCTAGAAGTTCTGTTTGATTCTTTTTGTAAGATGTTTGTATCTTTATAAAGTCCTCCTTCATGTTATAGAATGGTTTTCTCATCTTTCAGAATTGTCTGTTTTCTCTCACATCTTGTTGAGTTTTGTTATAACCAATATTCTGAATTACCGTTCTGACAGTTCAGTGATTTCCTACAAGTTATACATTGTTAGTGAAGAGTCATTGTTTTTTCAGAGGAAAGATTTTTTCCTTGTTTTTTATATTTCTTATGTCTTTGTAGTGACCATTTGGCATGTGGTAGAGTATTTGCTTCTTCCTGATTTATGGAGTAGATTCTGTAATGTCTTGGATGCAGATCAACCCTCAGGACCCAGGTGTAGCCCTGGAAAGGGTGGCCCAGGAGGGGCCAGAAACTAGACATGCCTTTCAGATACAAGCCAGGCTTGTATACTTTCTTGTAATTTCTGGAAGCAGGTCAGCCCACCTGAACCTGAATGTGACCTTGGCAAGTTGGTTCGTGTGGGTCAGGAGGCAGGCCTGCCTGTGAGACCCATGGAGTAGGCTCTCTGAAGCCTGCATTAAATGCTTGGAACAAGGTGACCCTCAAGACCTGGATGTGACTCTGTGATGGTCATTTGGGAAGTACAAGCAGCAGGCTCAGTTCATGTGGTTCATGGAGTCTATTGGGCCTGCTTCTTTTTCCCAGGGCCAGGTTGGCCCCCAGTATCAAGATATGGCCCTGGCAAAGGTATTCCAGAAAAGGCAGATGCTATCTTACTTTTCTGATCCAAATAGGACTCAGATACTTGCCTATAATTTCCAGGGATGAGGCAGTCCACCAAAATGGAGTGTAGCCCTGGCAAGTTTGTCCAGGAGGGCTGTAGGCAAGCCTATCCATGAGACCCAACAAGCAGGTACTTTGTGACCTGAATGGAACATCTGGTTGTGGGGATGACCCTGAAGTCCTGGAAGTGGCTTTGGGAAGGTTGTTCAGGAGGTGCCAGAAGCAAGCCTCTTTGTCTGACCTTCACCAGAGACTGAGACTTATAAAGGCCTCCACATCAGCTTGAACAAAGGACTCAAAAATTTTTCTAACTCCAAAATAAAAAATATTAACATTCTACTGCCTAGCCACACTCTTCTTTCTTTCCAGGTTCTTTGCTCTAAAACTTATACTAGAACAATTATTGCCTCCCATGTTTTGGTTCTTTATCCACCATTCCCCTGTTATCATGTTCCTTGTTACTGGCTTAATATCATTGGCCCTTCTTTATAGGTACTTCCTTGAAAACAACTTCCAATTCTTTGTCCCATTTCATTCCATTGTATTTCCTTTGAACAACCTCTATCCTGTTTAAACCAATCATTTGTCTTTTCTGTTCCTGCATCCTAAGACTTCACTTTGCTAAACAGGATCATAAAACCAGGCAGATTTCTTTTACCTTAAAATTTTTAGCACAAATATGAATAGATCCCCTTCACACTGCCTAATAAATCTATGGTTTCCCAGTGTCCAAATAACTAGTTCTATTTTATCCTTTTTAATTCTTTTTCCTCTAAGTTTATGGCCTTATCTCACACTTTCTTGAGGAAAATAGTAAACACCAAGTGGGGATTTCCTTCTCTTCCAAATTATGAATCTACTGCATCTCATCTTGCCTCCTGTTTCATCTTAAGGAAAGTCTTACCTCCTACTTAGGGATAGTCCTTCTGCTCATGCTTTTTGTTTCATCTACCAGAAGATAAATTCCACAAGGGAAGATATTGTCTATTGCGTTTACCCTAGATATACTTCATATGCTGTGAAATGCTTGGCAAAATATATACTTATGTATATTATGTGTGTGTATATATATGTGTGTGTGTGTGTGTGTGTGTGATAAAAGAGAAACAAAGGGGCACACACATGCTGCATCTCTTGGCTTATGTCAGAAAATTCAACATCCCAAATCCTTTTCAATTGCCCTCTGATATGTTAACTGAATACCTTTTAGAACATTATAGTATATTAAGCCACAATGATACCTTTTCATTTCAGGAAAAGTGCAAAGTTATCATGCATAAAGGTAACCAGGTTATCATGCAGAAAAGGCAGAAAAATTATTTCTACTCTTCTGTAGAAATCAAAACTGCTGAGTATAACATCCCTTACACAGTAAGAATAATAAGCCTATAATGTACTCACCGAGCTCTGAAATTGCATTCATTTGGAGCATTAATTTTCCAGAATTATTTCAGTTGGTTCTAACATTAATAAAAGCGCATTACCTGTTTTAATAATTTTGGAGGAAAGAAAAATTAGTCTTGCTCCTAAGCTGCACATGGAGAGCATGAGCACTGTGGAGCATATAAGTGAATCTCACAATGATTAAGTGTTCTTCTTACCTGCAGTTCAAATAAAAATGGAAATTTGAGATGACAAGATTTTCTCTAAATACAAGCACCATGCTGTAAGTGTATGTTTTGATTTTTTAATCTTAAATTGGAGCCATTTATAGGACTGATTTTGTTTCCAGAATCATGCTTGAAGACCTTACTGGATATCTGAGGTCAGCAAAAACCCAAAGCCAAAGTAGCCAGTGATAGATTATAAAGACAAGGAAGAAAGTCAGATGCTGAGAAAACAAGACAATAAATGGGTTCAAGGAAGAGGAAAAGGATACCTTGGAGGTCCCCAAAACTAGTGATTAAAAGTGAAGCTAGAATACATAAAGGTCAGCATCAATATAAATCAGACTAGCTTCTCTTACATTTCTCAAAAGTGGGAGAGGGTTTCTGTCACTATTAACAAAAATCAATGCAAAGTGGATCAAAGATCTAAACCTAAGACTGCAAACTATAAAACTACTGGTGGGGAAACCAGCAGATGGCGTAATGGCTATGTTGCTAGACTCCTATGTAGTCGACCGTGACTTGAGTCGCAGACTCCGTGGCTTAAACT
>NW_006159659.1:3316139-3339198 GCF_000334495.1 Tupaia belangeri chinensis | reverse complement strand
AAAAAAATTGTTATTTTAAAAAAACAGTAAGTATAGTTATCTTCAGTATGTAGCAACAGATAATGTATACATTCTTCTTAGGGGAAACAAAATGCTTGATTTTGAAAGATGTTCTGGTTTCTCACTGAGCATAGGAGCAAGGAGACTGAGCACAGTATCATGGGGGCAGCTCTCACCATATGGTGTGGCTTCTTACCACTTTTCTTCCTTAGTGAAATAAACAGTAGGGTCCTGGTTTTCCCCAATGGCTCAGATGCTTTTAGACAAACTGTGTGCCTGTCCACCTATAAGATGTTAGTCCCTATTAACAGTCTCCTTTCCCATATCCCTTCTGCCCTTCCCAACTCTACTATGGCAATCGACTGGGGGCCACGTGGTTTTGCTACTGACCTTCTATGAATTCCATCCTGCTGCCTACCTCTGGAACTTGCTTAAGGCCCTTGCTCAAGACACGTCTTTCAAATCATTGTTATTATTTTATCTTCTTTATGTCAATACACTAATCTATTTCATAAACTTCTTCTTGATGAAGAAATTGGACAGAAATCATGTTACGGACTAAAATCCAACCATGCAATCTCTCACATAAAAAACTGAGGAACTAGCAGAGGGTATAATGGTTATGTCACTGGACTCCCACATGGTTGACTGTGGTTTGAGTCCCAGAACCAGCAGCTTGAAATTCATGCTGGGTGCGTGTACATGAATGCCCAAACTCCCGAGAGAAGAATGGAAGAGAAGGGATTGTGGTGTGGCCATCTCCCCTTGGGGGTTGATTTCTTGCTTTCTATCTCTCTGGCAAGTTCATGCGTCCTATAGCAAGAATCTCTGTAAAGGATCATGGAAATGTCTTCTTCTCTTATTTGTATCTCTCACTTCAGCCTGTACCTCCTTCAAACCACTTATATTGACTCCTTGATTCAGCAAAATACTCTAGCTCTGTGCCACTAATAGAGCAGAGGATGAAAATGGTAAAGAGAGGTAGGATGTGTTGTATTTGGTGATCATAATCAACCGCATGGGCTTGGCCTCCAGCTCTACCACAGCCTTTGAGTGGCACCCATTACTAAGCCTCAAAGTTCTTCCACTTCTCTGTCAAGAATTGGAATAACAACAATCCTCTCTGCACAAAGTTAGGGGAATCAGTACATGAAAAAGACATGTAAATGTACTAGCAGAGTGTCTGGCCTGCAGTAAGGGTCAAAAACAGCTGTTATTCTTTGTTATTCTTTTTAAGACAAGATTACTGCCTTCACAAACTTTCAGTAAAGTAGATGCTAGACATTAACTAAATAATTACATGTTTAGTGAATGTTTCAAAAGGGGTAACACAGTATCATGTCACCAGGGCTCAAGAAAGCCCCAAATTAACTTTTTTCCCATTGTTCAATAAGAGAATCCACAGATGAGAATCTAATACTGATTAAATTGATATGGAAAAAGTGTCTTACATGAGTAGGCATATATACTTCTTTTTGAGAGAGAGAGAGATTTTTGCCAGAGAGTGTGTGTACTCCCCAGTAAGACAGAGAAAGACAGAGAGACAGAAAGTGAGAAATCACCCCCCAGGGGAAGTGGCCACACCACAATCCCTTCTCTTCCATTCTCCTCTTGGGATTTTAGGTACAAACACATGTGTGCTTGGCATGACTTTCAAGCTGCTGCATCTGGGACTCGAACCATGCAGTTGGCCATGCAGGATCCAGCTACCTAACCTCCATGCCACCTGCTGCCCCCTAAATAAACTCATATTTTAATTCCTTTTCCACAAATGTCCTGGAGTTCCTGTGTATGTGTGTGTGTTGGTATATACACAATGAACATTCATCTGAACAAATAAGTTAATAATGAAAACATATCAAATAGCTCAACAAATTATAATATTGTTAATTTATCTATGTATATGTGTGTATATTTATATACACATAATATATATGTATATATATACAATTATATATCTATATATATTTATATACAGAATGAGTTATCTTTACCTGACTAAAAATTAAATTGTATAATAGATCAACTTAATTCAATATGAAATTAATTTAAATTTCAAAAATAAAGGGAAAAGATCGAAAATAAATGATATATTTATTATAAGATTGCTAGAAATAGATATAGAAATTATGTGTATTGGAGAGGGAAGATTGATCTAGGGGGAGATGATTTAGAGTATCAAGACGCTGGGTATCATGAAAAAGCATTAGATTTTGTTCTGAGTTTTCAGGCAATTAAAGCAAAAAACAAAACACAGTAGAACATATCATCTGATCAAAAAGATCCTACCCTTTCTTCATAAGGGGCAAACCTTTTTCCTGGTACTGAACGAACTATGAGTCTTTGTACAAGAAATATTGATCAATCTAATAGATTATGTTTTCAATAATGGGTCTAAAATAGAAGCACAGCATTTATTTCACTGTTTCATATGTGGCTATTTTACAAAAGCCAGACAGCATTAAAAGATACTTTATTGCAGGACCAGCAGTTAGCGTGATGGCTATGTCGCTGGACTCCCATGTAGTCAACATGGTTCGAGGTCTGGACCCAGTGGCTTAAACTCATGCAGGGCACATGTGCATGCATGCCCAAGGTCCTGAGAGGAGAAAAGAGGAGAGGGGATTGCAGCATGGCCATCCCCCCGGGTGGTGATTTCTCGCTTTCTATCTCTCTGTCTCTCTCTGTCTTTAGGGAGAGCGCATATGCCCTATAGCAAAAAACTCTAAAAAAAAATACTTTATTGAAAAGAAAAAAATTGATTTTGGAATTTTTTAAAAGAATTATTTTATTTATCTTTACTCATTTATTTTAATTTGACCAGAGAGAGGCAGAGTGAGAGAGAGAGAGAGAGAAAGTGAGAAAGCAAGCTGCCAGTCCAGTACTTGAATCACAGTTGGCCATGTGGGAGTACAGTGCCGTTAACCCCTTAACCATCATACCACCTGCCAGCTCTGATTTTGGAATTATTTCTATCCCATATTCTACGAAAAAGAAAGGTTTCAAAGGATAGATCAAATGAAGTGGTTCATCATTGGCCTTCAGTATGTCCAGGTCTCTAAAGGACCAGTCATTTTTGTCAATGATTAAAAGCATCTCACCTGGACAATAAATTATGATAAAATTTCATTACATAAATATCAAATAAAGTTCTTTTCCAGTATTATCTCATTAGACCATTCAGTAACCCTGAACAATCATTATCACCACCAGTTTATAAATGAAGAAATTACAGTGATGAGATATAAAGTGTGACAGCCCTAAGTTAAAGACTAGAGTTCACACTCCAGATGGATTGGTAGGATCTTCTGATAATGTTATTTCAGTCTAAAATTCCCAAGTTTATTTTTAAATATAATAAACTTTTCTTAAAACATAATGTAAAATTAAAGCTTTAATGGTTAAATATGGATTGGTGGGTCCACTCACCAAGCTGTCTGACATTCTACCTCACTCCAGTGGTCTTTCAGAATATCCTTCACACCAGCAATGTCCTTAAAGAGTCTTGGTGCTTAGTTTGAAAAACACTGGTATGTATCAGTGAAGATTCAAAAGCCTCCACTTAGGAGATAAATAAGTTCAATTTTTTTCCTGTCTTATTTTATAATTTCGTATTTACATTTAATTGTTGCACACCTCTGTAGGGCGGAATATGCATTTTTAAGCATGTGTGCTGCATATGACAGTTAAATTAAGTATAATACCATATTCATCATTTTCAACAAAGATCACCAAATTTGAGATTATATTTATATATGTATATTCTGAGTTGTCGGAAAAATCATGACATATTTTTCTATGCAAAAATGCATCATTACTTTTCCAATGACCCAGTGTGTGCGTGTGTGTGTGTATATATATATATGCACAAACATACATTTGGCAATGTCTGCTTTTTGCACTCAGTTGCAGTATGCCATTTCACAATGCATTTGGCCCATCTATCTGCATTCCTGTGTCTGTTAAATGCTTTCTTTCCTGATCCTCTTCTATCTCCCTCACTCCCCACCCCTATAAAGTCTCTGATATCTATATTAGTCTTCTTTATTTTCATATCTTCAAATCCTGCAATTTCTGCTATAGAGTGCAGACATTTAGTATATATTGAGAAGAATGTACAGTGTTTGTCTTTCATAGTCTGGATTACTTCATTTAACATTACATTTTCTAGATTCTATTACTTTGTATCAAATGACAGTTTCTGATTTTTTATGGCTGAGTAATATTCCATTGTGTATATGTGCCACATTTTTTAATCCAGTCATCAGTTGTTGGACACTTAGGTTGATTCCATGTCCTTTCTATGTAAGTAATGCTGCAATAAATAGGAATGTGCAAGTGTCTTTCCAACTGAGTAATTTACTGTCTTTTGGGTACATACATGGGAGTGGGATTCCTGGGTCACATGGTAGTAGGATTTGTAGATTTTGAGGAATTGCTGTATTGTTTTTCACAATGGCTGTATGAATTTATATTCTCTCCAACAGTTTTGGAGGGTTTCCTTTTTATTACAGTCTTGTCAATATTACTTGTTTATTTATCGTCATTCTGATTACAGTTAGGTAATATTTCATCTTGATTTTGATTTGCATTTCCCTTATGATAAGAGATGCTGAACATTTTTATATGCCTTTTGGCCATTCATATGTATTCCTTTGAGAGTTGTCTGTTCAGATCAATTCTCTATTTTTTAATAGAATTATTAGTTTTCCTGAAAATAAGGTGCTTGATTTCCCTATATATACTGGCTATTAATCCCTTATCTGAAGTATAGTTTGCAAATATTTTCTGTCATTCTATGGGCTCTTTATTTATTGTCTCCTTTTCCTGTGTGGAAAATTTTTAGCTTTATGTAATGCCACTTGTCTATTTTTGAAATCATTGTCTGTGCTTTAGGGGTCTTATTTAATAAATCTCTGTGTATTTCAATGTCTTCAAGTATTTCCCCTGTGTTTCCCACAAGTAGTTTTATAGTTTGAGACTTTACATTGAGATCTTTGATCCATTTTCAGTTGACTTTTGTTAATGGTAAGAGAGAGAGATCTAGTTTTATTTTTTGCAGGTGGATGTCCAGTTTTCACGGCACTGTTTGTTGAAAATACTGGATTCTCTAGTGTTCTTTATGAAAAATGAGTTGGCTGAGTGTTTTTGAATTTATTTCTGGATTCTCTATTTTGTGCCATTGGTCTTTGTGTCACCATGCTGTGTTAATTATCATAGCTTTGATATGTATTTTGAGACCAGGTAGTTAGATCCTCCAACTTTATTATTTTTTTTTGCACAGAATTGTCTTGGTGATATGGGGTCTTGTATGGTTCCAGGCAA
Organism: Tupaia belangeri chinensis; assembly: GCF_000334495.1. Taxonomy (NCBI): domain Eukaryota; kingdom Metazoa; phylum Chordata; class Mammalia; order Scandentia; family Tupaiidae; genus Tupaia; species Tupaia belangeri. The sequence continues at coordinate 3,333,873 of NW_006159659.1, read as the reverse complement.
ATTTTATGACTGATTTTTTTCTATTTCTGTGAAGAATGTCACCATAACTTGTTAGCAGTTGCATAGGGTTTGAAAATTAATTTTTGTAGAATTGACATTTTAATTATATTGATTCTGCCAATCTTTCTTTTTTATTTCTTTTTTTTTGGTTGTATTTTCAGTTTCTTTTTACAGCTGTTCATAGTTTTCCTTGTAGAAGGAAATAATCTAATGTCTTGGGTTAGATTTATTCCTAAACCCTTATAAACAACTTTTTGTGTGGCTATTGTAAGTGAGAATATTTTATTCAATTATGCTTCAGTCCACTCATTGTTGATGTATAAAAAGCTATAGATTTTTGTATATTGATTTTGTATCCTGCATATTTACTGAATTTATTTATCACTTCTAGGAGTTTCTTTTAGATTCTTTTGGATTTTCTATTTATATAATCATGTCATCTGCAAATAAGAACAATTTAACTTCTTCCTTTCCTCTTTAAATATTTTTTATTTCACTTTCTTGTTTGATTGAATTGACTAGAACTTCCTAACCTTTGAAAATTTGAAAATGATTGGAGAAAATAGACAAATTTTGTTCCACTTTTTAGTAGGAAAGCTTTCAGCATTTCCCCATTCAATAAAATGTTAGCTATGGATTTGTCATAGATGGCTTTTATTGGATTGAGAAATATCCCTTCTATACCTATTTTATTGAGAGTCTTAATCATGAAGGAATGTTGTATTTTATCAAATGCTTTCTCTGCATCTATTGATATATCACATGATTTGTATCTTTCCTTCTGAAAATATAATGTATTTTAAAAATGAATATCTATTTAATTATATTTATTTATCTATTTTATAATTTGCTATAGGGCATGTATGCTCAGCAGAGTGGACAGAGAGAGGAAGAGAAAGAGAAATAGAGAAAGTGAGAAAGTAAGCCACCAGGCCTGGGACTCAAATCAGGATTAGACATGTGGGATTCTAGTGCCCTAACCACCATGCCACCTGCTAGCCCCAAATGTGATATATTAGCATTTATTATTCTGCATATGTAAACCATTTTTGCATCCCTGGAATAAAGTCTAGTTGGTCATGGTGTATAATCTTTTTAATGTGTTGTTGGATCCAATATACTAGTATCTTGTTGAGTATTTACAACTGTATTTGCCAGGGACATAAGTCTATAGATTTATTTTTTTTTTGTTATGTTCTTGTCTGATTTTGGTATCAAAGGGATAGAAGTTTCATAAAATGAGCTTGGAAGGATTCCTCCACTTGGAGCTTTAGAAATAGTTTGAGAAGATTGATATTAATTTTTCTTTTAAAGTTTTCTAGACTTTAGAAATGAAGCCATTGAGATCTAGGCTTTTCTTTGGGGGGGAACTATTTATTACTGATACAATATCACTACTTGTTATTGATCTATTCAGACTTTCTATTTCTTTCTGTTTCAATCTAGGTATATTGTACATGTCTAGGAATTTGTCCTTTTTTGATACATGTATTTTATGGATGTTTTGCCACAAAATTAGGACTCCCTGAGCCTTTCCCCTTCTTCAGGGTATCTGGGTTATGAAGTATTTAAAGGAGGGGAGATTCTCAATGTGGCAGGGACTGAATGGGATCAGGGCCTCCCCATCTGCCAAGGCCTCTCTTTTACTTATGCTCTTGCTGGGGCTGGTGATCCAGGGCCTCTACTCCTTGGAGGCCCTGTGGACCATGTGTTCTAGCACTCTGTTGCTGTAGCCAAATTCATTATTATACCAAAAATGAGCTTCACAAAGTGGTTGTTGAGGGTGATACCAGCCCCAACATCAAAGGAAGAGGACTGAGTATCATGATTAAAGTTGTAGGAGAGAGTTTGGTCCTTGCTGTATAACAGAATGTCCTTCAATGAGCCCTGCCATGCACACTTCACCACCTTCTTGATGTCATCTTATTTGGCAGCTTTCTCCAGGTGGCACGTCAGGTCCATGACTGACATGTTGTGGGTGAGGACATGGAAAGACATGCCTTTGAGCTTCCCCTTCAGCTCCAGGATGACATTTGCCCACAGCCTTAGCAGCAGCAGTTGATTCCACGATGATATTCTGGGCAACTCCACAGCTTCCCTGAGGGGACATCCATGGTCTTCTGGATCACAGTTATGGCATGGGCTGTGGTCATGAGTCCCTCCATGATGCCAAAGTTGTGTACGACCTTGGGTAGGGGGGCTAAGCAGTTGGTGGTGCAACAGGTATTGCTGATAATCTTCAGGAAGTTGTCATACTTCTCATGGTTCATGCCCATCAGAAATATGGAGGCATCAGCAGAAGTGGCAGAGATGATAGCCCTTTTGGCTCTACTCCTCAAATGAACCTTATCCTTCTCCATGGTGGTGAAAATACTGGTAGACTCCACAACGTACTCAGCACCAACATCACTCTGTTGTTGTTATTGTTGCTTTTCCAGTCCTTGGATATACATTGTCAGGTCATTTGTTTGCTATCTTTCTATTTTTTTCTTGTGAAATTGTATGTTTTCCTCTTAGGACTGCTTTCAATGTGTCCCAGAGATTATGGAGAGTTGTATTTATCTTATAATTTGTTTCAAGAGATTTTTTAATTTCATTTTTAATGTCATCATTCATTTTGAAGTCATTCAGGAATAAATTCTCTAGTTTCTACATATTACTATATTTTTGAAGGCTTTTTATCTGTTGTTGACTTCAAGTTTAATTGCACTGTGGTCAGAAAAGATGCTAAATATGATTTCTATACTTATAAATTTGTAAAGACTTGATTTATTCCCTATTATGTGGTTAATTTTTAAAATTGTTCTGCATGGGACTTAAGAAATTGTGTGTGTGTGTGTGTGTGTGTGTGTGTGTGTGTGTGCTTATATTTCTTGGGTTAAATATCTGTCAGATCTATTTGGTTTATGGTATTATTTATCTCCTATTTATTTTATTACCTAGATGACCTGTCCATTGGTGAGAGTGGGTTGTTGAAATCCCCAAGAATTAGTGTGTTGTAGTCATTCTCTCTTTAGGTGTAGCAGTCTTTGTGTTATGTATTTGGATGCTCTGATGTTAAGTATATAAATATTTATAATTATTATATCTTGCTGAATTAATTCCTTCAATACTATACAGTGACCTTCTTTGTCTCTTTTTATAGTTTTTAGCTTGAATACCATTTCGTCTAATTTTAGAATCACTAATCCAGCTTTTTTGTTTGTTTGTTTCCATTTGCATGACATGTCTTTTACCAGCCCTTCACTTTTAATCTATGTATGTCTTTATCAATGAGGTATGTCTCTTGTAAGTAACATATAGAAGACTCTTTTCTGTTTTTAAAATCTATTTGGCCAATGTGTGTATTTTAATTAGAGAATATAATCCATAAACATTAAAAATTATTTTTGATATGTACAAAATTTCTCCCATCATTTTGTTACTTTCCTAGTAATTTTCTGTTTTCTTATTTTTATTTATCTTCCTTTCATTTTCCTTTATATAGTATTCCCTTAAATATTTCTTAAAGAGCTGGTCTAGTGTTAGGAAATTCTTGCAGTTTTTGTTTATCTGAGAATTATTTTATTTCTCTTTCCAGTTTTAAATATGATCTTTCTGGGTATAATATTCTTAGTTGAAAATATTTTGCATCCAGAATTTTGAATATGTCTTTCCATTTTCTCTTTACCTGCTTGTTTTCTGCTGAGAGGTCTGAGGTTAATCTGATGTCATGTCCTTTATAAGTAATTTGATATCTCTCTCATGTCATTCTTAGAATATTCTCTTTGACTTTTGCTATTTTGGCAATGATAAACCTTGGAGAGAATCTTATGTTGATTCTATTTGGTGTTCTTTGTATATCATGGATCTGGATGTCTCTTTGTCTCCATAGATTTAGAAAGTTTTCAGATAATATTTAATGAAATATGTTTGCTGTGGCTTTATATATTCACCTTTTGGGATACCTATTAAGCAGCTATTTAGCTTCTTAAAGATATCTAAAATGTCCTATATGTTGTCCTCATTTTCCTTCTTTCCTTCTTCCCTCCTTTCTTTCTTTCTTTCTTTCGTTTGTTTGTTTTGTTTTGTTTTGTTTTTCCCATATGGTAAGTGTGCTCATCGGAGAGAGAGAGAAGGAAAGTGAGAAATTATCTCCCAGGGGATGATCATGCCACAATTCCTTCTCCTCCATTCTCCTCTCATAATTTTGGGCATGCATACACATGCACCTAGTGTGATTTTTTTAAGCTATCAGGTCCAAGAATTGAAACATAGTCAGCCATGTGGGAGTCCAATGTCTAACCACTATGCAAACTTCTGGCTCCTATTGTCCTCATTTTTTTCTGAGACACACACACAAACTCACAGAGAGAGAGAGAGAGAGAGAGAGAGAGAAAGTAAGTGAGAAAGAAAGCCACCAGATCCGGGACTCAAACTTCAGTTGGCCATGTGGGAATCCAGCACCTTAACTACCACACCGCCTGCCAGCCTCTGTCCTCGTTTTTAATGGTTTTCATTTTTTTGGTGACTTGGACTAAATTGGAGGTTATATCTTCAAAATCAGAATTTTTTTCTTCATGGCCTAATCTATTGTTAATACTTTCAAGAGAGTTTTTGATTTCCTATATTGTGTCTTTTATCTCTAGAAGTTCTGTTTGATTCTTTTTGTAAGATGTTTGTATCTTTATAAAGTCCTCCTTCATGTTATAGAATGGTTTTCTCATCTTTCAGAATTGTCTGTTTTCTCTCACATCTTGTTGAGTTTTGTTATAACCAATATTCTGAATTACCGTTCTGACAGTTCAGTGATTTCCTACAAGTTATACATTGTTAGTGAAGAGTCATTGTTTTTTCAGAGGAAAGATTTTTTCCTTGTTTTTTATATTTCTTATGTCTTTGTAGTGACCATTTGGCATGTGGTAGAGTATTTGCTTCTTCCTGATTTATGGAGTAGATTCTGTAATGTCTTGGATGCAGATCAACCCTCAGGACCCAGGTGTAGCCCTGGAAAGGGTGGCCCAGGAGGGGCCAGAAACTAGACATGCCTTTCAGATACAAGCCAGGCTTGTATACTTTCTTGTAATTTCTGGAAGCAGGTCAGCCCACCTGAACCTGAATGTGACCTTGGCAAGTTGGTTCGTGTGGGTCAGGAGGCAGGCCTGCCTGTGAGACCCATGGAGTAGGCTCTCTGAAGCCTGCATTAAATGCTTGGAACAAGGTGACCCTCAAGACCTGGATGTGACTCTGTGATGGTCATTTGGGAAGTACAAGCAGCAGGCTCAGTTCATGTGGTTCATGGAGTCTATTGGGCCTGCTTCTTTTTCCCAGGGCCAGGTTGGCCCCCAGTATCAAGATATGGCCCTGGCAAAGGTATTCCAGAAAAGGCAGATGCTATCTTACTTTTCTGATCCAAATAGGACTCAGATACTTGCCTATAATTTCCAGGGATGAGGCAGTCCACCAAAATGGAGTGTAGCCCTGGCAAGTTTGTCCAGGAGGGCTGTAGGCAAGCCTATCCATGAGACCCAACAAGCAGGTACTTTGTGACCTGAATGGAACATCTGGTTGTGGGGATGACCCTGAAGTCCTGGAAGTGGCTTTGGGAAGGTTGTTCAGGAGGTGCCAGAAGCAAGCCTCTTTGTCTGACCTTCACCAGAGACTGAGACTTATAAAGGCCTCCACATCAGCTTGAACAAAGGACTCAAAAATTTTTCTAACTCCAAAATAAAAAATATTAACATTCTACTGCCTAGCCACACTCTTCTTTCTTTCCAGGTTCTTTGCTCTAAAACTTATACTAGAACAATTATTGCCTCCCATGTTTTGGTTCTTTATCCACCATTCCCCTGTTATCATGTTCCTTGTTACTGGCTTAATATCATTGGCCCTTCTTTATAGGTACTTCCTTGAAAACAACTTCCAATTCTTTGTCCCATTTCATTCCATTGTATTTCCTTTGAACAACCTCTATCCTGTTTAAACCAATCATTTGTCTTTTCTGTTCCTGCATCCTAAGACTTCACTTTGCTAAACAGGATCATAAAACCAGGCAGATTTCTTTTACCTTAAAATTTTTAGCACAAATATGAATAGATCCCCTTCACACTGCCTAATAAATCTATGGTTTCCCAGTGTCCAAATAACTAGTTCTATTTTATCCTTTTTAATTCTTTTTCCTCTAAGTTTATGGCCTTATCTCACACTTTCTTGAGGAAAATAGTAAACACCAAGTGGGGATTTCCTTCTCTTCCAAATTATGAATCTACTGCATCTCATCTTGCCTCCTGTTTCATCTTAAGGAAAGTCTTACCTCCTACTTAGGGATAGTCCTTCTGCTCATGCTTTTTGTTTCATCTACCAGAAGATAAATTCCACAAGGGAAGATATTGTCTATTGCGTTTACCCTAGATATACTTCATATGCTGTGAAATGCTTGGCAAAATATATACTTATGTATATTATGTGTGTGTATATATATGTGTGTGTGTGTGTGTGTGTGTGATAAAAGAGAAACAAAGGGGCACACACATGCTGCATCTCTTGGCTTATGTCAGAAAATTCAACATCCCAAATCCTTTTCAATTGCCCTCTGATATGTTAACTGAATACCTTTTAGAACATTATAGTATATTAAGCCACAATGATACCTTTTCATTTCAGGAAAAGTGCAAAGTTATCATGCATAAAGGTAACCAGGTTATCATGCAGAAAAGGCAGAAAAATTATTTACACTCTTCTGTAGAAATCAAAACTGCTGAGTATAACATCCCTTACACAGTAAGAATAATAAGCCTATAATGTACTCACCGAGCTCTGAAATTGCATTCATTTGGAGCATATTATTTCAGTTGGTTCTAACATAAATAAAAGAGCATTACCTGTTTTAATAATTTTGGAGGAAAGAAAAATTAGTCTTGCTCCTAAGCTGCACATGGAGAGCATGAGCACTGTGGAGCATATAAGTGAATCTCACAATGATTAAGTGTTCTTCTTACCTGCAGTTCAAATAAAAATGGAAATTTGAGATGACAAGATTTTCTCTAAATACAAGCACCATGCATAAATAAAAGAGCATTACCTGTTTTAATAATTTTGGAGGAAAGAAAAATTAGTCTTGCTCCTAAGCTGCACATGGAGAGCATGAGCACTGTGGAGCATATAAGTGAATCTCACAATGATTAAGTGTTCTTCTTACCTGCAGTTCAAATAAAAATGGAAATTTGAGATGACAAGATTTTCTCTAAATACAAGCACCATGCTGTAAGTGTATGTTTTGATTTTTTAATCTTAAATTGGAGCCATTTATAGGACTGATTTTGTTTCCAGAATCATGCTTGAAGACCTTACTGGATATCTGAGGTCAGCAAAAACCCAAAGCCAAAGTAGCCAGTGATAGATTATAAAGACAAGGAAGAAAGTCAGATGCTGAGAAAACAAGACAATAAATGGGTTCAAGGAAGAGGAAAAGGATACCTTGGAGGTCCCCAAAACTAGTGATTAAAAGTGAAGCTAGAATACATAAAGGTCAGCATCAATATAAATCAGACTAGCTTCTCTTACATTTCTCAAAAGTGGGAGAGGGTTTCTGTCACTATTAACAAAAATCAATGCAAAGTGGATCAAAGATCTAAACCTAAGACTGCAAACTATAAAACTACTGGTGGGGAAACCAGCAGATGGCGTAATGGCTATGTTGCTAGACTCCTATGTAGTCGACCGTGACTTGAGTCGCAGACTCCGTGGCTTAAACTTATGCTGGGCGCGTGTGCATGTGTGCCAAGATTCCGAGAGGAGAATGGAGGAGAAGGGATTGCGGCATGGCCATTCCCCCTGGGGGGTGATTTCTCACTTTCTGTCTCTCTGTCTTTCTGGCGAGTGCACGTGCCCTATAGCAAAAACTTCTCCAAAAATAAAATTTAAAAAGTTGCTGGTGGAAAACACTGGGGAAACTCTGGGAGATATTGGGATAGGCAAAGACTTCATAAGCAAGACCCCCGAGCACAGACAATAATCCCCAAAATAGACAGGTGGGATTACATATGATTAAGAAGTTTCTGCACAGCAAAGGACACCGCAATTAGTGTGAATCGACAACCCTTGGAATGGGAGAGGATTTTTGTTAACTGTGCCTCAGATAAGGAACTGATAACCAGAATACACAAGGAACTCAAGTGGCTTACCCGGAAGAAAATGATTAACCCAATTAAAAGATGGGAAAATGAACTGAATAAATAACTCTGTAAGGAAGATATATGAACAGCCAAAAAGCATATGAGAAAATGCTCAACATCCTTCATCAGGAGGTGCAGGTCAAAATCATAATGATATACCACCTAACCCCAGTGAGAATGGGGAAGATTAAAAAAAAAAAAAAGATAAATGCTGGAGGGGATGTGGAGAAAGGGGAACACTCCTACATTGTTGGTGAGAATGTAAACTGGTCCAGCCACTGTGGAGTACAACATGGAGGTTCCTCAAAGACCTTCAAATAGAACTACTATATGATCTAGGAATTCTACTCTTGGGTATCTACTCAAAGGACAGGAAAATGTTCAGATGGAAAAGCACTTGCACAGCTATATTTATTGTAGCATTATTCATGATTGCTAAGACATGGAACCAACTCAAATGTCCACAAACAGATGAATAGATTGAAAAAATGTGGTACATATACTCCATGGTATGCTATTCAGGCATAAAAAAACAAGGCCCTGGAATTTGATAGAAAATGGACAAATATGAAAGATCTGTTGCTGAGTGAAGTAAGTCAAGCTATGAAAGAGAGACATTGTATGTTTCCACTTAACATATACTGACTGTCCACACTCTACGGCAGAGACTGAAAGTTTGGAGATCATAAAAGCATTAAAAATTGTCTTGGACACTAGAGACAAAGTAGAAGGAAAGTGTGGGAGGGGAAGAGCAAAGGAAAGGGAAATTGGGGGGAGAAATAGAGAGGTAAGACATTTGTGGAACACAGACATGGTTTATTATCTGTTGAGGATGTGTATAGTGTTCTCAACTGGACTGAACTGAGGTGTATATTATGCTGGGTAAAGTCTCTTTAAAATCTAAATTATGCATAGCTATTGAATGTATAAATAATATAATTATAAAGAAAACATTTTTAAAGGAAAAAAAAGTGGGAGAGGTAGAGCAGTATTTGCTTTAAAAAAGGCTTCCTGTCAGACTTCAGCCTGAGTTAACAGAGAAGTTGTAATGATGTCAAGAAAGTAAGTAATTAAATAGAGTGTGATAATTAAAAAAAAATAGGACTGCTGTCATAGCCTGGTGGTTAAGGGAGCCAGATACCAGATGGCTGATTGCAGGTTGAATCCCAAGCCTGGAGACTTGAAGAAACATCAGTAGTGTGTGCATGCATAAAGTAGGTAGTTCTTTTTGTTTTGGTACTCCAAATGAGACTTATTACTTTTTCCTCCCCACAAAAAGTTTTTGTGAATATTTTATTAGATATACTTAACGTGTATTTATTATTCACTTAAGTTTCATTGACATAACTGTATCTGAGATGGTGAAGGAGAAAAGAAATATTCAAAACACAAACTTTGTTCTGGCCTATTACTGTCATTCCTTCCATAAACACAAACACACTTTCATTCCTCTGCCCCATAGTGGTTCATGGAGGGTTTCCATGTTCTATAACTATCCTAAATTGATAGCAAAATTTTGTGTGCCTAGGCATTTCCCCTGTGAGAAAGATGTCCAGAACTCTCATAAAATTCTCAAAGGAGTCCATGACTGATAGCACAATAGGGACCATTACTGTATAGAGTCTACTAGGATGATCCAAGACAACAATGGTGAAAACAACCATACTTATCTTTACTGTATCCACTTTCCTGTGCTTATCTTTCCTCTAGTCTGCAATTATTTCATGATTTCTGCAAGATTTTCTTTTCAAAAGTGTGTTCTTTAGTATTACTTTATTATAAAAACTATGCTAACATTAATAGCTTAAATGTCATTTGTGCTATTTTATACAAGTTATCTTAGTGTTAAAATTAAACCCTTAAATCATATTTCAAGGAATAGTCTGAGAGGAACAGAAACCTGTTATCTCTACCACTGATGGCAGAGTTTTATTTTTTAAACAAAACTAAATTATTATCAACCTTATTTATGCTTGGTTTTGTGTTAAAATTCTAATAAACCCTCTTTAACCAGAAACCAATCACCTCTAAATGTAATATAAATTCCTGTAATAAGGTCACTTACTAGAAGTTAATAAAAAATCCTTAAGGGTACTTTAACATCAACTTTACTTATATGTACAAGCCATTGTCAATATGAAATCTTCATATTAAATCTTCAATCCTAAATCTTCAATTCTCCATTAAAGAATAAAAAACATTCAGCTTGTATGAAGAATTTACCCAACATAAAATACTTCTCAGACCAGTCCACTTGAGAATACTATACATGTTATCATCAACAGGTAATAAACCATTTCTGTGTTCCACTAATGTCATGCCTCTCTACACTTTAAACAAGCCAAATGATATATAGTGATTGACTGTTTAAAAAATCATGAGACTAAATAATAATAGTAATCTGAAAAATATGATGAAAAGCTATTTGACGATAATGATGTGGATAGTAATGTCTTTGTCTCAATTGATATGCATGGTAATCATGCTGGAAAAAAGAAATGTAATACACTGTAAAGATATATGTGATTCAATGTAATATAAAAAATTATGATAATAATAAATTTTTTTAAAAGAATAAAACACATTCATGTATGCCTTAATTGTTGAGTTCCATTTTTAACTTTCTCACTGGATAACCATTTTCTTTTATTTTCTTTTTTATCTTGGAGAGATTTTTTTGCTATAGGGTGCGTGTGCTCGCCAGAAAGACAGAGAGAGACAGAAAGTGAGAAATCACCCCCTGGCGGGGATGGCCACACCACAATCCCTTCTCCATTCTCCTCTCGAGATCTTGTGCACGCATGCACATGCGCCCGGCATGAGTTTAAGCCACCATGTCTGGGACTCGAACTGCAGTCGACTACATGGGAGTCCAGCGACATAGCCACTATGCTAACTACTGGTCCCTGGATAACCATTTGTAAGAGAGATTTTTGCTATAGGACATGTGTGCTCACCAGAGAGACAGAGACAGAGGGACAGAAAGCAAGAAATCACTCCCCCGGGGGATGGCCATGCTGCAATCCTTTCTCCTCCATTCTCTCAGGATCTTGGACATGCATGCTCACGTGCCTGGCATGAGTTTTCAGCTGAAAGGTTCAATGGAAATGTGTTAAACTACATGGGGAGTCCAGTGACGTAACCATTATACCATATGCTGGTTCCATAAGTAATGATTTTATACAATATTTTATCTAAATGAAATATTAGCAAAACAGTGATAGAAGACATTTTTCCCTTTTTTGTAAAACATAATAACTGGTTCTTTAGACATGTATATTAAAAAGTGTTTTTTTGCATTTGAAATTAAAAAATTTTTTGTAATTAATTAATTAATTAATTTTTACATTTTTCCACAAACATTTACATATCAAAAAATGTTTTTTGCTCATACTCTATAGTTCTTGACAGTTAGCAAACAACTTTCAAAATTTCAAAATACTGAATTTTAAAATGTTTTATTTCCCAACAATTTATTTCTGATAAATTAATTCTTTTGTTTAAAAAAATTATAAAGTCCAATGTGATAAATAGTGTGAATGTCTTACTTACATCTTGTTAATACCATTTAATATAACAATGGAAAATAACTAGTATTTAACAGCTGCTGTGGGAACCTCAACCGGATCCCCTTTACCAGACAGGCCAACCACCCCTTAGCTGCTATGGCATTCACTGCTAACAGCTCACATCCTCTTCTCCAGAGGATTGCCCAGTCAAGGAAAGTCTAGGAGGTTCTGCCATTTCCCAAAGTAGTCCTTGGCCAAGGTGTTATTGAAGTGGAGGTATAAAAGCCAAGGCTCCTTGCTTCAAGGTGGGAAGAACTCAGTGGTACAGTTTATGCTCCAGAGTCCCCTGCAGAATCAAGCTAAGTCTAAGCTTATCGTGAAATTACATCTGTACTTAGCTCTTTTCTCTGTCCTATCCTACTTTGATTACTCCTTTATAGAATTCTCCTCTTAAGGATACTCTCTCAGGAAACCTCCTATAAGAGAATCCTCTTCTCAAGTTTTGTTTCTAGAGAATCTGAATTAAGATAGAGTAGAAGTAGAAGCAGTGCTTTGGGGTCTGTTTATAAACTATTCTCTTCATCATGTAGTAATTATAGAATCACCAAACCATAAAGTTGCAAAAGACCTAATTTGCTGACATTGCCTTTTTCATATGGGTTATGAGGCCCACTGAGTGACTTAAACCAAGGCCAAAAAATCGTTTTAGACAGAATCTGAACACAAGTCTTCTGAGTTCCAGTCCTTGGTCTTCAAATAATTATTACAGTTAAGAGTATTGCTCATGTTATGAACCTGTGAATGAACAGAATGGCCTTTATATAAGTATAAATAATTTTGTTGAATGTTTTTTCAGCAATTAATTATGAGAAAAGTCAATCTATTCACATATGGTTCCAACTTAGTGATACAGTTGGTCACAAACTGAATTGTGTTGCTGGAAGTGGCACAGCCAACTTCTGGTTCTCATCCCTGGGTGGGCTTGAAAACACACTTAAGATCCTGATGAGCTGGGGGGCTGAGAAGGAGAATCCCAGTATGATAAGACCCTGTTGAGGTTACGTCTCTCTCTCTCTTGTTCTCTCTGTCTCTCATGCACAGGCACAGACTCTGTATCATGAATAAAATGAATAAATTAAAAAATTCACATCTGCAGTATTTAGTAATACCCTTAAAAAACTCAGCTCATTAATTATTAGCAATACCCTGCCCACTCTCAACCCCAACAAAGATCTTATTCTGTGTCAGAATTTTTTTTTCTAATACTATTTAGGTATTCCCAGAATGAGATAGGGGCAATCTCTGACATAATTGGAAAATACCAAGTCCTGTAGAAATTCAGTTATCATGGGGACCAGCAGTTGGTGTAATGGCTATTTCACTGGACTCCCATGAAGTCAACTGAGATTCGAGTCCCAGACTCCGTGGCTTAAACTCACACTGGGCTCGCGTGCATACATTCCCAAGAACCGGAGAGGAGAATGGAGGAGAGGGATTGTGGCATGGCCATTCCCCCTGGTGGAGGGGGGTAATTTCTCACTTTCTGTCTCTCTGTCTCTCTCTGTCTGGTGAGCGCACACGCCCTATAGCAAAAGAAACCTCTCCAAAAAAAAAATAAATAAAAAGAAAGAAAAGAAATTCAGTTATCATGCAAATCATGCTCACTTTTATACTTGAACACAACCTTTAGAATTTGTCTCTTTTCTCCGATCCTTTTTAACCACTTCAGAGAAACCTAAAATGTTGTCAATATTGATACCTATTAACATCACATGTGTTTATTAAATAAGTATGCGGGATAAAGCAAACAAAAGAAAGATGTTTGACCTTCTTGGGTACAGATATTGAAGGAGAAGCATCTTAGCACCTGCAAGGAAAAGTTGCCACTCACAACAGCTCTTCAGCATACCCTAAATGAACGTGGGCTGCATCTTACCATTCTGGGTATTAGAGATACTCTGGCAATACAATTTGCTATAACAAGCTGATAGTTAAAAGCTAAATTGCTGCTCCTGTCCTTATATAAATGCGAATGCATAATTAAAGCCTTAAGGAATCACGGAGGGTGCTTCTAAGCAGAAAGACCAGAAAGTCTTAGTGGCTTTAGTAATCATGGCCTAGAGGGACAAACAGATTGTTTAAACAGGTTGGCCAGCAGGGGAATCTCTTAAAAGTAGGCCTGGACAAACTACTGTGTCAGGAAAACACTTAAAAAGTAAATGGTGAAAGGAAACAGGATCAAGGGGAATTTAGAGGGTGCTTTCCAATGTTAGGCAAAACATACATTTATGAAGAACCATAGGAGCAAGTTACAGTGGGCTGATGAGTGATAACAGTACAAGAAATCTTTGGTAGAACAGTAGCAAAGAATCAGAGAGCTAACATGGGTGTTGCCAGTATGCTACGAGTTCAGATTAAAGCATAGTTATTCTGGTTGAATGGGTATAATGCATAGGGAATTAAAGCTTTAAAATGGCTGAAGTTTTATAATCTTTAAGTAAAACTCCCAGATCGCTGGAGATTCCACTTATGAGAGGAGTTTTTTTTAGTATCTATATGTAGCCAAGTCAAAGTCCTTATTTCTCCTTTGCTTTATTGTAATCCTCCACACTTAGTATTCTCTAGAATACTCAGAGGTATCAGCTGTTGATAACACTTCAGATACCTGTGAACTTGGTATACTAAGCATCATAGCAGAAGTATAAATGTCTTATATTCTAGAAGAATGATTACCTAGATATTATAAGACAACAATCCAAAATTTCTGAGGCAAATGGAATGTGGTTTTGTGCCAGGGGGAGGATATGAGAAATTAATAAGTTTGAGTCAGCTGATCTCCCACGTTCTTGGAGAATATTGAGTCTTGTAAAAATTCAGTTTTTATGCAAACCATGCTTATGTTGCTATTTCTTTTTTGTACTTTGCTATTTCATTGCTACATTGAGACTGATATCAAATCCAGAATGATCCATGGCACACTACTTATAAACCAATAGCAAAATTGTGTATTCATTTCCTAAACAACAAAAACATGATAATCTGCAGTGACTTAATCACCCGTGGCTTAGTTGCTACAAGTATGAAGTACAATACTCTTCTGAACTCCTTATTTTTCTACCAGCATAGCATAAAGAATATCCTAAGAAATTGATTCTGGCCTGAAGTCCTACGATTTCTCCACACTAATTCTTCTGAAAGAACAGAGGATAGTAAGTTTAGGCAAGTATTTATATGGATGAATAATTTCTTTTAGGTGTTACTCATATCTTTCAATGTTTCAGTGGTTCAGTAGTAGAATTCTCTTGTTTCTTCCTAGATACAGACATGTGAATGTACAGAAAATAGTGGGATAACTTTCTGGCCTTGTAACTTTACAGTAAAGGATAGATGTATGATGGTATTTTCTCCTTAGATCAATGGACATTTAGATACAAAATTTTCTCCCATCTTACTTTGTAGGAGAGCAGTAAAAGTCAGCTGAATAGAGATTGTTTATGTGTTCCTTCACTCAAGAAAGTAGAAGGCACTGTGTTAAGAACTAGATGCCTACAGAGGTAAATAAGACAAGTATAGCTCTTTTTCTCACAGAGCTTATGGTCTAGAGTCCTTACTAATTCAGTACCTAAAATAGCCAGTTGCATGGGCTGTATAGCTAGCATCTATTAAAAGCACTCCAAGAGGCTTGGATGAGAGGCATTTGTAAGTCATTCAAATGAAATGTTAACTCCTTCTAGGCTTTATTTATTAGCAAGTCAAACTTAACACCTTCACTATAGGCAATTAGGATCAAAAGGTGTTAAAGTACATTCAAGCACAAAACCATCTCTCAAATTAAATTACTTAATATTTTCAATTCATTGCTTTTAAAGCAAATGACCCTTAAGAGTTAGTGGGCATTCATGTGGCCTAATATTCAAATGCAGTTTAAAATTAAAATGTCAATATTTTAAATAGATAGTACTCTCCTTTCTAGGGAATGTATCCTTGAATTTGAACTTTTTTCCTTAAGGAACATTTAAAATGAACTATTTCCTCTTTCTACAGAGGACAGGGAAATTTTTCTTTTTAGACTGCATATCATTGTGTCATTAGAAATGGAAACCATGCATTTGTGAACTGAACAGTACTAGGAATCCTAGATCTAAGTCTGGGTGACTCTAAAAGTGCATTGCATGACAAGTCAGTGCAGTTAGTTAATTTGGGAGATAATTATAAAAAGTACATGAAAGAAAGCAGGGAACCTGAGACAAGGAAGGGGACATTTTCCTAAAATGCTTTTAATTAGCAGGTGATCATAGTGTAGGCAGCAGGAGCTCAGCCTTACTTGGGGCTGTCTGAGGAACATTATCGAACAAGCTTCAGAATTATTACATCAGAGGACAAAAAAGAATGAAATATTTACTTACTGACTCTTAGCCATCATTTGGTCATGGTAGTCCCTGAGGTAATTAGGTCCTAACAAGCAGGATGCGGAAATTCCTATGATTCTAGAGAAAGCCCTTGTTGAATAGCAGTGAGAACAAGTATTTGAAGTAGGAAGTTGTCAGTATACTCAGAACTGGTCACTGCATCTATAGGCTCATTTTGAGCTGGACCAAGGGGATATGATGTAGAGCATCCACAATATTGGTACATGTGACAATTGCTGTAAACTCTATTTGCTTGAAAAACAGTCATGGTCATCAATGTTTCATAAAACATTGGTCCATAGACTAGTCCAGACTTCATCTTAAATAATACTTTATTTTGTGCAGCACGATCGAAGAAAGTTTGTGTGTGCTATAACACTTATCACAGTATCAGTTATTGCATACTATTATTTGTTCCATTCCACCTCTTCTGACTTTTGGATAAAATTGCATACCATTATTTTTTCCTTCCTACCACTTATGACTTTTCTGAGAGCTAAGAGGAAAGGGATGGGTGTTCCATGGAGCAGTTTGATTCCATGGCAGGAAAATAAAGGATGATAAATTCAGAGTGACATTTATGCCACCTTGTTTTATTGATGATAATAATACCCTGAGTTTCTTTACCAGATTTTTCCAGATGGCTTCATGAGACAATACCCTTGGAGTATCAGGGTAGTTGTTATGGTCTTTATTTTACAGGTGACCAAACTTTGTTTCATTAAAACCATGAATTGTGTACCTGAGGTGTACCAGATATTGGGTTGGCATGCTCCTTTGGGATATTTTGTTAATCCTGCCCAGAATACTAGAGTATTATTGTCCTCATTTTACTGATGAAAACCCTAATCAGGAACTTATGGAGTTTTCAGAAGGCAAGAAAGTTTGGGAATAAGACCTAGTTTTTGGAGCTTCAGCTTCAGTGTTCATCCTTGTGTAACACTTGACCTTGGCAGGTTGAATCCAGTATTTCTCCCAGTATTCCCCAACATGTGTATGTTTGTGTATCTGCAGGCTCATTATATATAAACATATATAATATGTGTGTGTGTGTGTGTATACATATACTAGCTTCAGGTTCATATCTCATACTTGTCCTGTTATGTCTTATTAGTGCAGCTTTGTACATGCTGTTCCTCTATGAGTAATGTCTTTGCCTTTCATCATCGCCAAATGAACTCCTACTTATGCTTCTCAGCTCAAGCATCACTTCTTCAGGGAGGCTTTCCTAACTGATGTGACTAAACGAATCCTTTTGTTAGAGACTCTAATATCACCATGTGTCTCTTTGTTGCTATTATCAGAACTCTAAATTTAAATATATCTATATGAAGATTTAATCAATATCTGTCCCCTACAACTCCTGCATGCTCCATTACACCAAAATCTTTATCTGTTTGGACTCACTAATGCACTTCCCAGGAACAAGCACAAGGCTTCACACATGGCAGACAATAAATATGTCTTGAGTAAAGTGTATTTACTCAATATTTATAATTTCTCTGAGTTGGATATGTGGTGGTGTTCTCATTCCCAGTGTTCTCATTTGGAGAAACATTTTCCTTCTTCAAAGGGCATTTAGAAAGGCCTAAGGGTCCCTAGAGGAGAATGGAGAAGGTTTTGTGGTGTGGTCACCCCCTGGGAGGGTGATTTCTCTTTTCCT
>NW_006159659.1:3305385-3316099 GCF_000334495.1 Tupaia belangeri chinensis | reverse complement strand
TCTTTCCCTCTCTCTGTCTCTCTTTGACCTCTCTGGTGAGCATACATGTCCTATGGCAAAAACCTAAAACAAACAAAAACACAATGAGATATCCCTTAAGCCCAGTCAGAATGGCTAAGATTAAAAAAAAATAAAGAATGACAAGTACTGGCGAGGCTGTGATGAAAGGGGAACCCTCTTACACTGTTGGTGGGAATGTAAATTTATACAACCATATGGAGAACAATATGGAGGTTCCTCAGAAAGCTTCAATAGCACTACCATATGACCCAGTAATTCCACTCTTAGGTATATACCCAAAGGAAAGGAAGGCCCTCAATCAGGAAAACACTTGCATATCTATGTTTTTTACAACATTATTCACAATAGCTAGGACATGAAATTAACCCAAATGTCCAAAAGCAGATGAGTAGATTGAAAAACTGTTGCATATGTACTCTATGGTATACCAGTCAGCCATAAAAAACAATGAGACACTGACATTTGATGAATATGAAAGATTTATTGCTAAGTAAAGCAAGCCAGACTATAAAAGACAGGAATTTACGCCCGTGCTTAATATATACTGAATGTCTGCACTCTATAGCAGGAACAGAAAGATTGGAAAGTATAAAAGCAGGGAGAGTAGCTGTAGAAACTAGAGATAATATAGAAGGGGTGAGTAATACAGGGAGAGAGGGAGGGAATCAAGGAAAAAACAAAATGTTTAATAGACACAAAGGTGAAAAGTTATCTGTTGATGATAATGTGTATGGTGATGTATTTGACTTGATATGCACTATATTCATGCTGGGAAAACCATGCTGTACATTATAAAAATATACAGTGATAAATGTAAATTTAAAAATATGTATGCAAATTAAAGTTTTTTTAAAAATAAATGAAATAAATCTTAAAGCCATAAAAGAAAGAGAACGAAGGAAGGAAAGAAGACAGACAGACCAGCCTAAGGATCTTTTCTGTTTGTCATGACTAAGTACAGCTACTTGAATTTTGTAGAGATGTCAAAAATTATGCAATGTGCAGAAGAGTCTGTGTAAGGAATAATTGTTTCACTCAAAATGCTAATAACACTTTAGAAAATAATGCAAGAAACACCATGTATTTCAATAATAGACTTTGAATGAGTACATGTAATTGTTAACATGACTTCTTATTTATTGAAGAGGCACAAGTTTATATGTTTGTGCATGTGTGCAAATGCATGTGTGTAACTACCCTTTTAGATAATCTTAGGTCAATTCATCATCATTTTATAGATTTCCAAGCAGGGTCAGAAAGAAGGACTGCAGAGAGCCAGAAAGAAATGTAGATAGGAAAACTGTCTGAAGTATCAGAGAAATGAAACCTAAAAATGAGTTGGGAGAGGGGCTCAGTGTTAATCTAATCTATATAGCTGATATAGATTCTTCTATACTTCCTTTTCCTTTTTGTTTCTATTTCTGCCTAACATTTTTTTATTTCTTTGAGTTAAATCCCCAATCTGACAAATTTGTGTGTTTGCTTTATTTCTTTTAGTTTGAATAAAGAATTGGGATTAGTTTTCAGAACTGTTTGCATCCAGTGTCACAGTTAGCCTGTAGCTGTGATAAAGAAGCTCAGAAAAGCCTCTTCCAGTGTTTCCATTACAACACAAGAGCAATACAATAATCATTATTAAATTAAAGTTCCCTTTGGTGAGACTGAAAAACATTATTTTCATACCTTTTCTATATCAGGTGCCTGGAGAAACATGGGGCAGATGCCTAATGTTCTGTAACATAATGAGACAAAGCACTAGGTGGAAAGTCCAAAAACTGAGGGGCCCTACCAATCAAAATCATTTAGTCTCTTTTGGCCCTGGTTTTGTCACTTTAAAATAATGAGAATACCAGACAAGATAGCCTATAGGTTCCCTTTTTGATCTAAAATTGAATTTTTGAGTTAAAAGACAAATTAGAGCAGAAGAAAGGAATAGTAGTAGGAAGTGTTACCTTGGAAACCAGGTAAGAGGATGCCTCACCATGTATGCAATTATAAATCATGTCTTATTTATTTGGAATAGTACAGACTCTTCTGCTCTAGAATAGAACAGCTAGTATATGACCAAGACTTTTTTAAGAAGCAAGAGTGGAACTTCCTCGAGGACTGATCGAAGAATACTTTCAGAGGTTGTGTTCACACAAGTACCACCTAAGTGGTTAAATGTTTGGGACATGGAAACAAACCCATATTATAATCCCAACTCCATCACTTTCTGGCTGACTCTCTACATTGGACATGTACTTAGCTGCTCTAAACCATTGTTTCTTCATCTATAAAATGGGAATGATAATATTGTAGTACCTACTTCACAAGGTTGTTGTGATAATTAAACAAACAAATGTCATGTGGAAACTATCTGTCTTAGTACATGGTAAGCACTCCATAGATATTTTATGTTATTGTTATAAACCAGCTAAATTGATAAAGAATGGCATTTTTTTAAGGAATAATTCTTGGGTTTTCAAATTCCTCCCCCCAACCCCATGACCCACCTTTTTCCGAATGTTTGATGAATCCTTGCATTAATTAGCTGCTCAAATGCCAATAAAAGATACATTTAAGTAGTATCATTTACTTCTTTTTATGAATTTTTTTCTCCCCCTGAAACTGCTATAGATAGTTAAGACTTTTAAGTTAATCATATTTATCTAGGAAAAGAATAAATTTACTCTTTAGTCTCTCATGGATTCTAGGTGCCCATATCTAAATCATTGCTAATTTTCTTTTAATATTCGTTTTAGAAACATAAAGACATCATAATCTTGCTTTTACTGTATTGTAGTTCAGTCTATGTTTATATGAATAGCTAGAAAGAAGTTTCACTACAAGGCTATAGTGTGGGTTTGTATTTGGCTTCCCCATTAGTTAATACCATTGACCGGGAAGGCAGTTGCCAAAGGGACTGTCACCACCCTTCCCCGAGTTGATCACAGAGACACTGTCATTTTTCTCATCACTGTGATTGATTGCTGCACTGAGTTCATTATTTCTCCTGGGAGTTGACCCTTAGCTTGTGATAAATACTGAGATTTTGTCAAATGTCCCCATACTAAGATTGGAATATTCTTGCATCATTCTGTGAGATGATTCAGGATTTTAAATGTTCAGAGTAATCTAATATTTAGCTAGCTATATATAGACTGCTTTCTCTCTTCCTCTCCTTTTTTTTTAAATGTTATTTTTAAATTTTTTCCATGAATGATAGAGACCAAGACAGGCAACCCCAACAGGGTCTTGATACCATGATCCACCTCCAGCTTCAGTCAGCCTTGGATCATGGGCAAAAATGCACCCAGCATATTCCATGAGTTCTCTTGATGTGATCTTGGACCCTCCCATATGGTTTTCAGCCTTGCAGAGCATCACATTTTACCATTGCACAATCATCTGACACTCCGTTCTTACTCTCCTTTAATTCATGGTCCTTGTTTTTCATATTTCTTTGCTTTATTATTTTAGTATTTCTTATTGCCATAATTCCTTTAAAATGAAGGTATTCTAACTGGCTGTGAATTAGTTTGTCATTTCTTTTTTAGGGGGTATATTTTCTTTTTTTCATCTTTTATTATTATTTTTTAATTTATTTTATACATTCAATCCCTATACATAACTACTTGTGAAGTGAATTTATCCAACATGAGAGTTTGTCATTTCTAAGAAAACACTTTTTTTCTTCTTCTTTTTTTTTTTTTTGGAGAGGTTTTCGCTATAGGGCGTGTGCGCTCGCCAGACAGACAGAGAGAGACATAGAGACAGAAAGCGAGAAATCACCCCCCAGAGGGGATGGTCACGCCGCAATCCCTTCTCCTCCATTCTCCTCTTGTGATCTTGGGCACGCATGCACACACGCCTGGCATGAGTTTTAAGCCACCAGGTCCAGGACACGAACCGTGGTCGACTACATGAGAGTCCAGTGACATAGCTATTACGCTAACTGCTGGTTCCCAGAAAACACTTCTAATACTATTTCACATTTGTAATTTATCCCACTGCATTTTGTTGTAATATTGTTTTCACATTTTTTTTGGAGTGGATTTTGCTATAGGGCGCATGCGCTTGCCAGAATGACAGAGAGAGACAGAAAGCAAGAAATCACCCCCCAGGGGAGATGGCCACACCGCAATCCCTTCTCCTCCATTCTCCTCTTGGGATTTTGGGCACACATGCACAAGCGCCCAGCATGAGTTTAAGCCTCTGTTTCCAGGACTTGAACCGCAGTCAACTACATGGGAGTCCAGCAACATAGCCATTACGCTAACTCCTGGCCCCGGTTTCACAGATATTTTAAGAGCTTAACTTTATTGTAATATAGGGTTAACTGTGTTATGTGTCAGGATTATGCATGTGACAGTTTTAAATTGAATAGTTTAAATTAGCAAATTAAATAAACTCATACTATAGCCTCAGTGTTAGTCTTCTTAATGGATATACTTATTTTAAATAGAGATAAATTCCCTGACCTAAATAGTTAGGCAGTGAGGGAGACATATAGAGTAAACTCGGTATTTCTCATTTCTTTTGAAAACTTATTGTGAATTTCGCATGTGACAGTTTTAAATTGAATAGTTTAAATTAGCAAATTAAATAAACTCATACTATAGCCTCAGTGTTAGTCTTCTTAATGGATATACTTATTTTAAATAGAGATAAATTCCCTGACCTAAATAGTTAGGCAGTGAGGGAGACATATAGAGTAAACTCGGTATTTCTCATTTCTTTTGAAAACTTATTGTGAATTTCGTTAAAACACTGTAAGAAAATAAGAGTCTAATGCCATGTTGCTAATTTTATCAATAACATCATTTAAAAAAATAATAAGTGTGAACTTTAAATGATTTCAGAGTCACTTATTCTTCATCAGACTAAAAGTGCTCTGATTTTATGATTCCATGTTCATGTTTATGCTCTACCAGCTCTGCTGTGTCATTCACTTTCACTAGGCTCATCTTCCATTTAATTTATTATTTTTTAAAGAATTATTTACTTAATTTTATTTATTTATTCATTTTAATTTGGCCAGAGAGAGACACATATATACACAGAGAGAGACAGAGAGAGAGAGAGCCACCAAGTCCAGGACTTGAACCATTGTTGGCCATGTGTGAGTGTACAGTACCTTAACCACCATGCCACCTGCTGGTCCCTTTGCCATTTAATTTAAAATTTAAGGTAGTGTATTCAATAACTCTCTACATAAATTGTTTTTAATTAGATGAATTTATGCCCATCCCCATATAAATAAGGACTTGAAGTGGTTTATATCATAAACAATAAATAAAATATAAATTAATAAACAAATCAGTGGGAAAGAACATAAGAGTAGACTGATAAAATGAAAACAGAAGATGAAATTAGTTTACAGAAATATCTATTACAAAAATCTCATTAAATCACTCAAAATAGAATGCAAATTTAGCTTTGAGTTTTCTAGCAGACAAAAAGAACAACGTTATTTGCAAATTTGTAGTTTGATAATATTTTTTAAAGGTTGAGTGCAAGAAATGCCCATCTTTTTCCTGGCATGAGCATTAAGAGATATTTCTCATGAGGGAGATACAGAATATGAAAGAACATTGCCCTCAGCATCATCCTGACATAATTTTAAGGATATTTTCCATATGGTTTCTTTTTTGAAAATGTAAGTTGTGGCAATAATACAGAAAAAAAAAAAAAAAAAAAACCCCAGCAAAACTTTTTGCATTAAGACAAAAAACAATTGTAAAGAATGAAATGATTGTGTTTTATCCAAGAATAGTATTTGGCCACTCCATAAAAATGAATGATTTTTTTTGGAGAGGTTTTTTTGCTATAGGGCGTGTGTGCTCGCCAGACAGACAGAGAAAGACATAGAGACAGAAAGCGAGAAATCACCCCCCAGGGGGGATGGCCACACCACAATCCCTTCTCCTCCATTCTCCTCTCGGGATCTTGGGCACGCACGCACACGCGCCCAGCGTGTTTTAAGCCACCAGGTCCGGGACGCGAACCATGGTCAACTATGTGGGAGTCCAGCGACATAGCCATTATGCTAACTGCTGGTTCCCAAAATGAATGATTTTTATAATCCTCATTCACATACGTGTATACTTATATTTATATACATATGATAAAACTGCACAAATATTTGTTGTATTTTAATTTTCATTTATATTTAATCACTCACCTGGGACTTGGCATTCAAAATACTGGCAAGGACCCCTGAATATTGTTCTAATACATTCTGAGATAGTTCTTTGATGCTTTCACACAATAACAGCCCACAGTGTTTAAGGTGATGATGTAAGAATACTTGCCAAGTGAGGAAGGTTTAGGGAGGTGGAATGTTAGGATTTGTTTTGTGAGACCAGTGAACCCACCACCTAACCATGTTCTCCAGAAAGACCATAGACTGTTCCTTCACTTGGGCAATAAGAAATGTCCTGGGAATAAGAAATGACATGTTTCAGAGTCTTAGTGGTATCCTCTGAAGGTCAGGGTTGACAGAAAGGGATGCTACCATGGAACCAGGCTTCGTAATACCAGTGGAGAAAACAGGAAAATTCTGGAATGGTGGAGGCCAACAGCAGTACTTAAGAGACAAGGCAGTCTTTGTCTCAGAAACTGATTTTTCAGGGAACCCAAGGATAAGACAATGATAATGGTGTGGGTGTGAATTTTAGGGGTAAACCAAGGATAAGACAATTATCAAGGTGAAAACAAATTCATCTAAATGGATTATTAATGCTTTCCTTTCTGATTAATGCAACATATGATTACTTGATACTTACTTCACTTATTTCTTTGTGCTTGCAAGTTTAAATTCACTTTTAAGATTTTATAACCTAGAAAGGCCTACATATTTTCATTACTACAGAACAGGATTTTATCAAGTAAGTCTTTTTTTCTGTTTTCTTTTTTTTTTCTCCCTGCCTCCCCATTTTTAGTAATTTAACCTACTTTGCTTTCGATTATTTCAAGTACTTAAGTGATATAAGTCTTTCTGCTTTGGATGAATAATTTATTTACAATATTTATAACTGAATGTAAAATAAACAGCTTATTTACTTTTTTAATCCAGTTATTTTGAAGTCTGTTCTTTACCTCAGATTCTTTTGCCAATTTAGAAAGTAAAATTACAGGGGAAAATTGATCCAGTCTTAATGATTCAATTCTTCAAACTGGGAAGTAGCCGGATACATGACTCACTGCAGAGCTGTTTTTATCATTAGAGATGTTCTTCAGCTATTGTCAGTAAAATACTTTTAGAAAGGACCTAATATGTGCTTAGAGAATGCTAAATAAGAAAGACCTCTTCTTAAGGCTATTCATAATTGACTATAGATTCTACATAGAAAATCTCCTAATATTTAAGCATAGAGATTTAATACATGATACAAGTTCTTAGTTCAGTATATTTGTTCCACAGAAGTTCTTGACTATCTTTTCCCTGGCCTTAGACATGTGTATAGAAGAAACCAAAGGTAAAACTACATCATGCAATGTATAGTGAAAAGGACAACCTTGGGAAGATTGGGCAGGGAGTGAAGTTTATCTTTTTAAATTCTTTTTAAAGAGAGTTTTGTTAGGGCTCATGCATTTGCCAGAGAGACAGAGAAACAGAAAGCAAGAAATCACCCTCCAGGAGGAATGGCCATGCCACAGTCCCTTCTCCTCAGTTCTCCCCTTGGGATTTTGGGTATGCATGTACACATGCCTGGTGTGAGATTTAAGCCTCCGGGTCCAGGACTTGAACCACGGTTAATTACATGGGAGTCCAGTGACGTAACCATTACATCATATGCTGGTCTCAGTGAAGTTTATCTTTAATCACTCTCTTCTCATTCCTATGTCTTACTGTATCAAAGATCTCTGCTCTCAAAAGTCTGTCTGGCATTTCATTCCATACTAGTCACCCTCTCTCTAAGGCATTACTCAATAGTGCCTCTTGTTGGTGGCCTAGTACCTGGGATATTGAAAACTGAAAGGCGTTTAAACTCTGGAACCATGCCTCTTTAATGAGAAGATTATGGGTATTGCAACAAATAAAAAAATTAGGGTAGAAAAGCATTTATTCCCTAGATTCACTAAGCACTTTTTGTAGCTAGAGACAAATGATTCCTAAAATCACTTTTCTGTTTTTTGTTTATTTGTTTTTTTATACAGGAAACTTATAGCTATATTAACTTTTAACAGCTAATGGTGATTAACTGGTGGTTATCCTGTTTTCCTATATAATACGGCTCTTGAGGATTGTGTCAGTTGTCCAATATATCTTTGTTGAACAATATCCTCTTGTTTAGAACCTAATCTTGGTAAGAAGCTCTGTATCTATTTTATTTAACTTGCTTGGACCAGTCAAATCATCACAATAAACTTAAAAGGTAAAAATGATGATTCATTTGAGCTATATTTTAAAAGTCCTTGCATGTGTCCTAGAAACCAGGGTCTTTGCCACTAGTTAATTACTGCATTTTGAAGGTCAAGAAGAAAGATTTGAATCTTCCAGGGTATGTCAAATTATTTTTAAAACAAAAATGACTGAGAAATCTAGGCAAGATCTTTTCCCAGTAATATATGGCATGCTGAATTTAAAACAAGAAGTAATAACCATGTTTGAAGTAACATTTTATAAATACAAATATGTATGTAAATTAGTATCTTTTATTTTAAATGGGTTGCTTCCAAAAGTAGTATGTTCTCCTGTTCTGGAGCAGTTCAAGGATGACATAAAGGCTAATAGATGAAGATGTTTTAGAAGTGATTCAAGGGACCAGCAGATGGCATAATGGTTATGTTTCTGGACTCCCACGTAGTCGACTGCAGTTTGTAGTCCTGAACACAGTGGCTTAAAATTCATGCTGGGCCCATGTGCACGTGTGCCCAAAATTTCAAGAGGAGACTGGAGGAGAAGGGATTGTGGCATGGCCATCTCCCCAGGGGGGTGATTTGTCACTTTATGCCTCTGTCTCTCTAACTGGTGAGCGCATGTGCCCTATAGTGAAAATCTCTCTTAAAAAAAAAAAAAAAAAAAGAAGGGATTCAAGCACTGGGTGAATGGTTGAACTAGCCAACCTTTAAGACCATTTGACTATTTCCAAACCAGATTCCCTATGCTCTTTTGAAAACATATGTGTAGCCTTCTTGGCTTCCTATTCAAAATTATTTACATTCATTGCACAAATAATTTTCCTAGCATATTTTATATTGTCTCATGCTATGATATATAGGGAGAATGTTTAGTTAACTGTTAGCTAAGGGACCAGTTTTTAAAAAATATATAATGTACATAACACTATGAGAAAAACACTGATGACTAGAACTCTCACTTCTTTAATGGAAATAATAAGTGGCTTGAAGGGTTACAGAAAGATAAAACATGTATGTACTCATGGAGAAAAGGAGTCACACTAACTCAGAACTTCTTTGGAGTTTATTTTTTTATTATTATTATTTTTTTTTGAGAGATTTTCACTGTAGGGCGCGTATGCTCGCCAGACAGACAGAGAGAGACATAGAGACAGAAAGACCCCCCAGGGGGGATGGTCACGCCGCAATCCCTTCTCCTCCATTCTCCTCTCGGGATCTTGGGCACGCACGCACACGCGCCTGGCGTGAGTTTTAAGCCACCAGGTCCGGGACGCGAACCGTGGTCGACTACATGAGAGTCCAGTGACATAGCTATTACGCTAACTGCTGGTTCCCTGGAGTTTATTTTTTGAGAGGCACTTAGGAATGGTTATCACAGGGAGATCATAGCTTATAAAATCATGCTGCCTGACTCAAAATCTAAATATCAATATTGAATATTGTGTTGCAATAAATAATGCTGGCATCATTTGTTTCAATCAATGTAATGTTATCAAACACCATTCTCAATATATAGTTGGCCCTCCATATCCACAGATTCAGCTAGCCATAGATTGAAACTATTCAGAAAAAAATTTAAATAATGACTCAATAGTGGTACAAACATTAAGAATGTAGTATAACAAGTAATTACCTAATATTTATGTTGTATTAGGTATTATTAGGAATATTTAGCTGATTTAAAATACATGAAAGGGTGTGCATAGGTTATATGCAAATACAATATCATTTTAAAATTTTATTTTCTTTTATACATTCAAGAACATTATTTAGCTTACAAAGTGAATAGTTATGTATGTGAACATTTCTCCCTAGTCCAATTGATAAAACTATAAAATATCTTCAACAGATAATATCACATTTCTTTGTCCCATTAATGCTTTGCCTTCGTATTTTTCTTCTAAGTGTCCTTACTCATGCCCTACTCTTCCCCACACACTGTATCTGGTATTTACATCCATTTACTGTGTTTGTATATCCTTCAGTCAATTAGTTTCAGTCATAGAGTGCGGACACTTGGTATATATTAAGTGGGGACATACAATGTCTCTCCTTCATAGTCTGGCTTTCTTCACTCAGCAGTAAATCTTCCATATTCTTCCACTTCCTGTCAAAAGCCAGGATTTTGTTGGTTTTTATGGCTGAATACTATTCCATAGAGTATATGTGCCACAGTTTTTCAATCCATTCATCTGTTTGGGGCATTTAGGTTGGTTCCATGTCTTAGCATTTGTAAATAGTGCCACAATAAAAATTGATGTGCAAGCACTTTTCTGATGAAGAATTCTTCTGTCTTTTGGGTAGATACCAAGGAGTGGGATTGCTGGATCATATGGTAGTTCTA
>NW_006159659.1:3302188-3304915 GCF_000334495.1 Tupaia belangeri chinensis | reverse complement strand
GATTTTTGCTATAGGGCGCGTGCGCTCGCCAGACAGACAGAGAGAGACATTAGAGATAGAAAGCGAGAAATCATCCCCCGGGAGGATGGTCACGCTGCAGTCCCTTCTCCTCCATTCTCCTCTCGGGATCTTGGGCACGCACGCACACGCGCCTGGCGTGAGATATTTTTTAAGCCACCGGGTCCGGGACGCAAACCGTGGTCGACTACATGGGAGTCCAGTGACATAGCCATTACGCTAACTGCTGGATCCCCAGCAGTTTTATAGTTTTATGTGTTAGACTTAGATCTTTGGCCCACCTTGACTTGATTTTTGTCAGAGGTGAGAGGTAGGGGTTCAGATTCATCTTCTGTAGGTGGAAATACAGTTTTTCCAGCACCATTTGCTGAAGAGGTTTTCCTTTTCCCACTGGATTGGCTGGTACCCCTTGTCAAAAATCAGTTCACTGTATGTTTGGAAATTTATTTCTGGGGACTCTATTCTCTTCCATTGGTCCATATGTCTGTTTCTGTGCCAGTACCATGCTGTTTTGATTACTACAGCTTTGTAGTATATTTTTGGGTCAGGGAATGAGATGCCACCCAATCTACTCTTCTTGTGTAAAATTGCTTTGCCAATACGGAGTATTTTATGATTCCAGATGAATTTTATGATTGTCTTTTTCTAGATCTGTGAAGGAGGTGTCTAGCACTTTGATTGGCATTGCATTAAATATGTAGATTAATTTGGGTAGAATTGCCATTTTGATTACATTAGTTCTTCCAATCCAGGGACATGGGATGTCCTCCAACTTTTTTGTGTCATTTTTAATTTCTTTTTTTAGCTTCTCATAGTTTTCCTTGTGGAGGTTTTTAATTTCTTTGGTTAGATTATTCCTAAATATCTTATACTTTTGGTGCGTATGGTAAATGGAATAACTTTTTTTAGTTCTATCTCAGTCTGCCTGTTGTTCATATGTAGAAATGCTCTAGATTTCTGTATATTGATTTTGTATCCTGCAACTTTACTGTATTCATGTATTAATTCCAGAAATTTTTTCTCAGAAACCATTGGGTTTTCTATGTATACAATAATGTTGTCTGAGAATAGAGTTTCACCTCTTCTTTTCCTATTTGAATGCCTTTTATTTTGTGACGAGAAGTTCCAGTACTATATTGAATAGGAGTGGAGAAAGTGGGCATCCTTGTCTTTTTACCAGTTTTTAGTGGGAAAGCTTTCAGCTTTTCTCCATTCAGGATGATGTTTGCTATGGGTTTTACATAGATAGCTTTTATTATGTTGAGAAATGACCCTTCTATCCCAATCTTGCTGAGAGTCTTGATCATGAAGGGATGTTGTATCTTATCAAATGCTTTTTCTGCATCAATTGATATGATCATATGGTTTTTATCTTTCTTCCTGTAAATATAGTGCATTACATTTATGGTTTTGCATATGTTGAACCAACCTTGCATTCCTGGAATAAAGCCTACTTGATCATGATGTATAATCTTTTTTATAAGTTGTTGAATATGATTTGCTAGTATCTGGTTGAGAATCTTTGAGTCTATATTTATCAGAGATATTGGTCTATAGTTTTCTTCCTGATCCTGTCCTTATCTGTTTTAAGGGTAAGGGCAATAGAGGCTTCATAGAATGAATTAGGGAGAGATTCACCCTTTTGTATTTTTAGAAATAACTTGAGCAGAATGGGGGTTAACTCTTTTTTTGAAAGTTTTATAGAATTCAGAAGAAGGTTATTTATTACTGTTTAAATCTCCTGGCTTATTATGGGCCTATTTAGACTTTCTATATCCTCTTGGCTTGATCTTGGTAGATTATATGTGTTCAGGAATTTGTCCAAATCATCCAAATTGTCTTGTTTCTTGGCATATAGTTATATATAGTATCCTCTAATGTTGTTTTATATTTCTACTTTGTTGTTACATTGCCTGCTTCATTGCAGATTTGATTCATCTGTTTTCTTTCTCTCTTCTTATTAATAAGTCTCACTAGTGGTGTATCAATTTTGGTTATCTTTTTAAAGAACCAGATTTTACTTCATTAATTTTCTGTATAGTTCGTTTATTTTCTATTTCACTTATTTCTAATCATATCTTTATTCTATGTTGAACCAACCTTGCATTCCTGGAATAAAGCCTACTTGATCATGATGTATAATCTTTTTTATAAGTTGTTGAATATGATTTGCTAGTATCTGGTTGAGAATCTTTGAGTCTATATTTATCAGAGATATTGGTCTATAGTTTTCTTCCTGATCCTGTCCTTATCTGTTTTAAGGGTAAGGGCAATAGAGGCTTCATAGAATGAATTAGGGAGAGATTCACCCTTTTGTATTTTTAGAAATAACTTGAGCAGAATGGGGGTTAACTCTTTTTTTGAAAGTTTTATAGAATTCAGAAGAAGGTTATTTATTACTGTTTAAATCTCCTGGCTTATTATGGGCCTATTTAGACTTTCTATATCCTCTTGGCTTGATCTTGGTAGATTATATGTGTTCAGGAATTTGTCCAAATCATCCAAATTGTCTTGTTTCTTGGCATATAGTTATATATAGTATCCTCTAATGTTGTTTTATATTTCTACTTTGTTGTTACATTGCCTGCTTCATTGCAGATTTGATTCATCTGTTTTCTTTCTCTCTTCTTATTAATAAGTCTCACTAGTGGTGTATCAATTTTGGTTATCTTTTTAAAGAACCAGATTTTACTTTCATTTATTTTCTGT
>NW_006159659.1:3294268-3302002 GCF_000334495.1 Tupaia belangeri chinensis | reverse complement strand
CTTTAGCAGTGTCCCAAAGATTATGGAAACTCATGTCCTCATTGTCATTGGCTTCCATGAATCTTTTGATTTCAGTCTTTTTTTCTTCAGTACTTGTGGAGTCAGTCAGGAGTAGGTTATTTAGTTTCCATGTATTTGAGTATTTTTGAAGATTTCTCTTGCAATTGAACTCAAGTTTAATTTCATCATGGTCGGAGAAGATGCCGGATATAGTTTCTATGCCTTTGAATCTGTAGAGGCTTGCTTTGTACCCTATGATGTGGTTAGTCTTTGAGAAGGTTCCATGTGGGGATGAGAAAAAAGTGTATTGTGTGTGGATTTTGTATGGAAAATTCTATAGATATCTGTTAAGTCTGTTTGATCTATGGTATCATTTATAGCCTTTATCTCTTTATCTCTTTTGTCTAGATGATCTGTCTAGAGGGGACAGTACAATGTTGAGGTCTTCAACAATTCATGTATTGCAGTCTATCTCCCCTTTTAGATCTAACAGTCTTTCTTTCCTTCACATATTTGGGTGCTCCTGTGTTAGGCGCATAGTTACTTATAAGAGTTATATCTTCTTAATCTATTGAACCTTTTACTACAATATAGTGCCCTTCTTTGTCTCTTTGAACAGTTTTTGTTTTAAAGCCTATTTTGTCAGAAATTAGTATCACAACTCCAGCTCTTTTATGCTTCCAATTTGCATGGAATACCTTTTTCCAAACCTTCATTTTCAGTCTATGTATGTCTTTATCCATGAGATGGGTTTCATGTAGGCAATGGATAGAAGGTTTCTGGTGGTTTTGTTTGTTTGTTTGTTTGTTTGTTTGTTCGTTCGTTTGTTTTTTAAGCCATTCAGCCAGTCTGTGTCTCTTGATTGGATAATGTAATACATTCACATTCAATGTTATTATCAATGTTACTGGATCTGTCCCGACATTTAAGTTGGCCATTGTCTTAGCTGCCTTTTATTCCTTTGTTGCTGTCTTTTAATTCTTTAGTTTTCCTGGAATAGTACTTTCTTCAGGGTTTCTTGAAAAGCTGGTCTGGTATTGGCAAATTCTTTCAGGTTTTTTTTGTCTGAGAAGATTTTAATCTTTTTTTCCCATATAAAGGATAATCTTGCCTGATATAATAATCTTGGTTGAAATTGTTTCTCGCTAAACACTTTCAATATATCTTCCCATTCTTTCCTTGCTCGCATTGTTTCCATTGAGAGTTCCGGTGTTAGTCTAATGAGATGACCTTTGTAAGTCACTGCTTGTTTCTCTCTTGCCAGTTTTAGTATCATGATTTTATCTGTGGTCTTGGACAGTCTGGCTAACATGTGCCTTGGGGAAGATCTTCTGGGGTTGAGTCTATTTGGGGTCCTTTGTATTTCTTGGGCCTGGATGCTTGAGTGCCTCTCTAGACTTGGGAAATTTTCTTCCAGGATTTCTTGAAATAGATTTTCCATGTCGTTATTACTTTCTTCACCTTCTGGGATGCCAGTTATTCTGATGTTTGGTCATCTTATGGAATCTAATATTTCTTGTATACTATCCTCATATTTTTAAAAAATTTTCTCTTCTTGGTGTTTTTTTCTAGGTTAGAGGTTTTTATCTTCTACATCAGAGATTTGATCTTCAGCATGGTCTAATTGACTTCTAATACTTTCAAGAGTTTTTTATTTCCTATATTACAGACTTCATCTCTAAAAGTTCCATCTGATTTTTTCTCAGAGTGTCCATTTCTTTTTTTATATCATGGAAGGTTTTCCTAATCTCCTGAAGTTCCTGGTCTCTTTTCTGTTCTAACTCATAGATTTTGTTCACCATAAATGCTTTAAATTCTTTATCTGACATTTTGGTAATGTCTTCAAATTTTAGGAGAGATGGAGGGGAATTACTCTGTTCCTTTGATGGAGACATATTTCCTGGTTTATTCAGACCAGAGGCTCTTCTAATTCTAGCCATTGGAAGACGTATTCACTTTTGAATACCTCTTAGGAGAATGTTTCTTTGACTAGGAGCAAGTGTGTTTCCCAAGTGGTTCAGTATAGGTGAGGATCCCAGGGAACCTTATAATACTAGGGGATTTCAGAACTGTGATTCTAGATCTGTCTAATCCCTCTGGCAGGGTGGAGGATGAGGAGGAGAGGATAATGTAAGAGGAAAGAAAAGAGTAGAGAGGAGAATAAAGAAAAAGTCATGCCGCCGCATGTGCGTAATTTTTCCAGGGGCCTAGAGATGGAACTGGAGGTCTCCTACAGAGCAAGGGCCACTCTGTGAGACAGGGGAGAGGAGGGTATTAACAGAACAAAAAGGAAGAGCAACAACAACAACAACAACAACAAAAACCTACCTACCTCTCTAGGGGTGGGGTCCTGGTCTTGGGAGTCTGGAAGTGGGACAGGGGCAGTGGTGCCCCTGCCTCAGTTTCCCTTGCTGACCAGGAGCCTAGAGATGGAACTACAATGTCATTTTTGTATAAGAGACTTCAGCATCCTAAGATTTTGTTATCTGCAAGGGGTCTTGGAAGCAATTAGTGAGGATGCCAAGGGACAGCCAATACAATTACAGATATTTCACTTATACAGACAGTTAATGTAAGTCTAATAATTGTCATGTTTATTATTAAGTATCATCATAATAATAGGTGTTTGGTGTGCTAAGTTGCAGCACAGCTAGGTAAACTGTCTTGTCTGACATTGGGCCTCAAAAACTCTTTGTACTTGCCACTCATTTTGTAAGATCTCAGGTGACAGACATTTTGCAAACTCAATGAAATCTTAATAACAATCTAAAGAAGATATTGCAAATGAAGTTGAAGAGCCACTATCCTCTTAAACATGACTGTATCACAGAGCTATTAGACATAGCAACTGAAAGCCAAGTAATGGTTTTGAATAGAACATGACTAAATGATTAAGGTCACCTTTAGCAGCTTTCTAAGCATTTTCTTATTCTAATGTTCTCCCGAAATCCTTCTCCTACGATAAAATTATTACAAGAGGTTGACATTCTCATAGGCTTGTGGAGGCACTTTCTTTTTTCTTTTTGTCACATGTCTGATCTTTTACTTGGAATTTCCTCTTGAGTAGATCTAATATCAATGAGATGACTCATTGTGATAACTCTTCTAGAACTTAATCTAATGTATGCCTGTTTTCCAACCATTTACTACCTATTACTAGCTATTTCTAAGAAAAAAATATGCTTCTATTTATTATAGAACATTTGAAAAATATTAGAAAATAATCACCATAATTTTGTGATCTAATGAAACAAATATTTTCTTTTCATCCATTTAGAATATTTTGATGCATATATACATACAAAAAAGAAATGGCTTATTGCAAACAATTTTGTCTTGTTTTTGCCTTTTTATGATTATTTCTTATATACTAAGTATTTAATATGAATTTAAGATATACAGATAATAATGCCCCTGAACTCACTATCATGCTAGGGAGCTGCAACATTTGAAGTTCCCTTTGTGCCCCCTATGTGGACTTACCCAACACTATTCTTCTTCCTATCCCACCTCTCCAAGTGGTCACTCTCCTGACTATTGTAGTAACCCATAATTCTGTCAAATTTTAAAATAATTTTACCACACATATGTGGTGAGTCTTAAAAATGGAATTGCACTTTAGGAATTCTACAATTTTCTTTTTTCACACTCAAGACTTGTTTGCTAGAATCATCTGTATTGAAATAATTAAAATAGATGTATTCCATCATTTCAATGTTGTATTTCATTTTATAAATATACAATGCTTATGTGTTTTCATATCAATGTATATTAAAAAATTGGCATGAACATTTTTACTCATGTTGCTTAATGAAAATATTCAAATGTTTCCTTAGGGTCTAAACCTAAAGTGCCGTTACTGGGTTGCAGGTCATGCTCATAATCCAACATTATTAAAAAAGAGCTGTTTTCCAAAGTTGTTATACACATTTATATTTTTTTTAATTGCCAGATGTTGGGTAAACTTGCCAGAGAGATAGGGTGAGGGGGTGTGGGAGAAAGCAATGGGTTGTGGTCACCCAACATTCCCTTTCCTCCATTTCTCCATTCTACTGGGACTTAGGACATGTATACACACATGCTTGGTGTGTTTTTCAAGCTACTGAGGCCAGGTCTCAAACCCACACAGTCAGCTATATGGGATCTGTCTCTCCTAATCACTAGTCTACAGGACTGTTCCAAATTCATGCTTTCACTAACAGCATAGAAGTGTTCCTGCTATTTCTTGTTTCTATTACTTAATATAATTAGCTTTTTCTCAAATTCAAATGGCCTTTCTAGGTTATCTCTATCTCAGCAACCTGGTTTCTTATCACTGTATGTATGCTCCTAAGAGCCATTTATCCCTCATATTTCCATTATTCTGGTTTATTTCTAGGTTCTTAACCCATCAAAGTTTTTAAAAGTCAAAACTGTACCCAGTAGCCTAATTAAGCACAAAATAAACAAATACTGTGTACTAAGAATATCTAGTGACATAGGAAAACATGTCAATATTTTATCCATTTCTCTCCTTGCAGTTGTGATTTGGCCTCATTAATAAAGATGAATCATGTTTGTTGAACTTAAATAATTTTATCATATCTTTTCCTTATAGAATCTGTTTTTGATCTTGCCACTCTTGGATCTGCTATTCAAATCTACCTTATTTTTGTTTCCTGGCTTTAGCTTTTAGAGTGATATTTGTTTTAGGCATAGTTATGAATTAGGTGAAGTTTGTTTTCAACTTTCCTGACCTCTCAGTGTCTCATTTCTTCTTCTTCCCGACCACCGAGTGGTATGCTAGTAAGTACTGAACAACTAGCTCTCATGGGAATAAGAGTGTCCTGATTTATAACATTTGCAGAGCTGCCAATGTGATATCTACTGGTTTGCAAAATTTCTGCAAATTCAACAACCAGCTCTTGTGACCTAGTGTGCGCCAGCTCCAACACCACAGACCGTATCCATGAGTTGAGAATTTTATATGGCTCAAACATCCTGCCTATACCCTCAATCCATCTTCCCCATGGCTGGTCTAATTTTGTTCTCCAAGTAGTACTGCATGTTCTTCCTCAGCAACTAATCTGCCGTATGTCCATTTTTTCTACTTGACCCTGTCAAGTAGCTGACAAACCAAACTGAGAAACTGACACAAGAGATGTTAATAAGTGACAGATTCAGTGGGACAGCATATCTTCAAAAGAACAGTTGTCAGAAAAAAAGAGAAAAAGACAATGGCTTAGAAATAGCAGGGGTGAATACAGATTAGGGATAGGATGTGGGAGGAACATTTGATGAAGAGGTTTGTGGATAGAGCCCATTTTACCATGAAGTAGAAGTTCCTAGAGGGCACAGTGGGAAGTTTTAAGGAAGAATAAATATGCAAATATGGTCAAGGTCAACCTATATGGAACATTGTGAGAACCTATATGGAACATTGTGAGAATGACTTGGAAGAATTTAGGTGACCCAAGGATTTTACATCTTGGGCAGTGACCAAGGATGTGAGTAAGGCAAGGTAAGCTGACCTTAATGTGTACAAAAGAATCAGGTGCAGCCATTATCCAGTGGATTAGACATAGACTAGAGAGCGAGGGTTGTGTAGCAAACTACTCACAATAAATTGTAATGAACTGGCTTGATTTTGCTTCTGCAGGAGTCCTAAATTGGACATTAAATCTGTCATGGGATTTTTGGTTACTAGGTACATCACTGAGTAGGAAATAGAATCAGCCACTGTGGAAGAATTTAACTTTGGCATGGAAACAATCTGTGTCTGAATTATTATATACTTCCTTGGAATAAGTTAAATGCCCCATCTCATTAGAGGCCTAGTTTTTGTACATAGACACTGACTCGTTGGTTATTTTTTGTCCTTGAATTAATCTGTTCCTGACTCTTGAGAGATGTGCTCCAGCATCTATCTCTTCCTTCTGTAGTCTCTCCTAATAACTTCTTCTTTGACTTTAAGATTTTCCTATTTAGAGAAATAAAGACTGTCTATGTGATTGTATTTCTGAAGTTAGCAACAAATTTTGTGTTTCCTGTTCTTATTTTTCTAACATCCACAATCACAAGAAGGCTTTTATTGCTAAATATCTCCATTTCCTTTCCACTCAGTCCCTTATTACTAGTTGAAACTATGCTTTGCTCCTTCAAAGAAGCTTAGTTCACTGAAATTAAAAAAACAAAAACAACAAAACCCAACTCATTATTCAGAAATCAGATATCTCTGTCAACTTTTAAAAAGATTTTCTACTGACTTTGGGGCTGATAACTACTCCCTCTTGCACATTCTTTTCTCATATTCATAAAACAAATGTTCTATTGTTTTTCTCTTTTGGTAGTTTAATGAAATACTTTAAATTAATTCCTCTTTCTCCTTTAACATCCTAATACTTCCAATTCTTGACCTAAAAAACTGACTACAAAGATTAAACTTAAACCTGTGATTCCAAGTTTTTTCTCTCTAATTCCCATGTCCATCTTTCTTAAATTACATATCTAGAAGTCCAGGCAGTGGTACAGTGATAAAATGTGACACTCTGCAAGGCTGATCTATACAGGAAGGTTTCGTATTCTCATCTGAAGACCTCTCTGAGCAAACCAGGCATGTGTGTACCAACAATCCAGGGCTGATTATGGATAGGGTGGATTGTGGCATCAAAACATTGTTGGGGATGTTGTATCTCTCTCTTTCTATATCTCTCAGTCATGGAAGAAATAAATAAACTTAAAAATTATATATCTAAATATTAACAGAAAGAAGAGAGAAAACAGTCATGGTATATGCACCTGAATTTATATATTTGACTTGGGAATGATATAAATATTTGCCTAATTATAAAGAATTTCAAAAGGTAATTCAGAAACATCAAAACAAAATGAAAGAAATGAAGGTTATAGTATTGGTGATAATGTTTTATTCTGAAAGGGTCATGTATCTACTGCAAGATACAGTAAATGAATAAGTATAATGATGTCATTGGGAACCTGGATATATTATGAGAAAGAAAAAGCCTAGGTACAAGGGAATTTCAAAACAGTTTGTGGACAAATGGAATTAAAATAGGACTTCAGTGCAAAAAATTTTGAAATCTGAGCATAGTTTTTTTCATAATACACATTTTCCAGAAACATTTGGAAGATTCCTCCTATATTCAATCAAGTTAAATTAAAATTCTTCAGGACTAAATCTGAATTGGAATTATTGATGTGTGTATATGATCTCTTTTATCTTAAAAAATATTTTTAAGCTCTGCAGAAAGAAATGTCTACAAGCCATGAAAAAACAATAATAAAGAGCACTTCAGGTACCCAGACTGTGATCTCAGCACACTGTTTCCTATTAAAGGAATCAGGGCTTCTTGGAGAAGTGCCTGATCCCTGGGTTGGGGAAGCTAATGTAAAACATGAACAAGGAACATCTTTTCATGGCAGAAAGCAAGGAAGCTATCAATACTATTAGGGTCATATGAATAAGTGCCAATCTGAAGAGTCTCCTATTATGTCTCAAAAATGGGAAAATTTGCAGTGGCTCTAAATACATCAAATAAGTTTAAATCATGAGTTCATAATGATAGTGAAAGTCATTGACTACCTTTGGAGTATGCTAAAATTCTCATACATAATTTTGAAAGTTATTAAGTAAATGGAAAAAATCAAGCATTTATCCTGCTTTTCCTAAATGAATTGTATTTTAAAGTGATTAAATAGATTATAAAGAAAAATTTCTCTTTATAAAAGAACGCT
>NW_006159659.1:3290614-3294238 GCF_000334495.1 Tupaia belangeri chinensis | reverse complement strand
AGTGACAATATTATAATATCACCAATTTGCAAACCCTAATGAATTATTGGATTTAAAACACACAATCGGACATTATGGGCTTTCTCATGAAAATAACACTTCAGGAGAAGTTTTGCTAAAAAAAATCAAATCTAAGTCTAGTGAAACTTCTTGTTCTAACTACAAATTTACAATGAATTCAGAGTAGAGATGGATATGTTAAACAAACAGTACAGGGATGCAGTCAGCCCAACTATATAGGACCAATGATCTAATTAATTTAAGAAATAAATTACAGTGGGAAATAAAGAGGAGATTGAGTAAAAATCTGTAGATAAAATCTATACACATACCAATCAATCACAATGCATGGACATTATTTGTATACTGATAAGAATACATAAATTGATGAGACTGTTGGAGTAATTTAATCACTGATGGAATTTTGATGGGATTTTTTGAGAGAGAGAGATTCTTTTTTCTTTAGGGTTCATGTGCTCACCAGAGAGACAGAGTGTGACAGAAAGTGAGAAATCACCCTCTGGAGGGATGGCCACACCACAGTCTCTTCTCCTCCACTCTTCTCTTGGGGTTTTGGGCATGGATGCACACATGCCTGGGTGTGTTTTAAGCTGTCAGGTCTGGGACTCAAACTGCTTTTGGCCACATGGGGATCCAGTTCATTAGCCACCACACTACTTGCTGGCCCCACTGATAGAATATTTTATAATAAGAAACTACCGTAGTTTTTAGGAGGAATTAAGGCATGAATGTAATGTTTTGAAAAGAGCATTATCTTTTAAAATATCTGCT
The DNA here is from genome assembly GCF_000334495.1 of Tupaia belangeri chinensis. Lineage (NCBI taxonomy): Eukaryota > Metazoa > Chordata > Mammalia > Scandentia > Tupaiidae > Tupaia > Tupaia belangeri. The sequence goes on along the minus strand of NW_006159659.1, from coordinate 3,293,446 downwards.
AAAATACATATGGATTAAATATGCTAATTTGGATTTGTTTCAGTATAATATAGGAAGGAAATAGATTGCACTTAGATGAAATAAGATTAGTAATGAAGTGAGAATTATTTCATCTGGGTAAAGGATATAAGGGGGCTTATTACCTCTCTTAATTTGGTATATTTTAGTAATTTCTCATAATGTAAAAATTTAAGAGAAAACTAAGATAATCTTAAAATAAATTTTAATTATTAATGAATAAAGCAACAGACCTAAGTAGTAACAATAATTTCTTAGCAAGGGACCTAAGGAATAACTTAATAATATCCAATAAGTCATAAAATAATGTAGGAGCATATCCTGTTTATAATAGGATATTAAACATAATCTAAGTGTAAATTTGATATAAAAGTCACAAAATTCCTAAAAATAGACTACAAAATGCTCCTGAAAGACATATTATATGTATAAACAGATAAAAGGATATAATATAATCATTGATAATGTAATATAACATAAATTTATCAGATTTTCTGAAGTTTACTTATGTCTATTTTCCCTAAGGTGATCTATGAATAAAATGAAATACAAGTAAAACTACTATATATAGTTATAGATATAGATATATAGATGTATAGATATATATTAAAGTTAGTTATAGTTTGTTAGAAAAAAATCTGAGAAAATTTAAAACTTAAAGAAATGGATAGCAAAAGGTAGACTATTCCAGATATTAAACATATTATAGTACCTCAATAATTATATAATGTGCTATTAACATATGAAGAGGCAGACGAACAGGAGAAAAAAGAAGTCTAGAAACAGTCCTAAATGTATATGGAAGTTTAAGCTTTTAGAATAATGATGGCATTTCAAATCACTGGGAACATTGTCTTTTTAATATTTTATTGAGGCATTGGAAAAATATAGAAGATATAACATTGGCTCAGTTTCTCAGATCACTTCAAATGGATCTGAAATCTAATGTTCCAACTGTAGCTATTCAAGTAGTATAAGAAGATAGATGAATGTCTTGTTAATTATGTTGCTCTATTCCTTTATTTAGTTCCTTAAAATAGGGAGACTTTTCCATAAGTAAATGCTGCAATGGACACCCACAGCCTCCTGCCAAATGAAGAACCTACTCTCCTAGTTATTCAGAATCTTCTTATCCATAGGTGTTAGTTCCAAAGTTTCCCTAATAAAGTCCAACACCATTGTTTCTTTGCAGAGACTACTTCCTGGGGAACCTAACCTGTGACATTGTTGAGTTATTTTGAAACTATTATGTATAGACATAAAATATTAGTAAGGGACTGGCCCCATAACACAGAGGTTAAGTATAGTATATGGGAAGCTAGATCCCACATGGCTGTCCGCAGTTCAAATCCTGGCTCCTGTGTCTTGGAAAGTATGCCAGGGCTATGTACATATGAGCCCAAGATCCTGATGGGATGGAGAAATGGAAGAAAAAATATTGCAGTGTGGCCATGCCCCAGTGGGGGTGGGGAGTACTCTCTCTCTCTCACTGGTGAGCAGACACATACTCTGACAATAATAAATAATAGTATTAAGAACTAGATTCTATAATACATACATTCTATAACAAATATAAAAATGGTTCATAAAAATCAAATAAATTGTGAATATTTAAAAAATGATAATCTTTAAATTTATATTAAAAGTACCATTATGAACCTGTTATTTATTTTATGCTTCAAAATATGTTATTTCCTAGCTTTGTCCAGAAGAAACCCAGAAATGATGCAACTAATAGTAATGAGCACTCCTAGGTTGCAGTTTCCAAATACCTTTCCCTTCTTCTAGAAAATAGAACTTCTTGGAGAAAAGAGTAGTTACAAATCTGGGATAGGAAATGTACAAGATAAGCCTACTCATTTTGCCTGAGCAATAAAAGACTAAGGAGAATATTTTGAAAGAATATACACTAGGACAAGGAAATTTAAGAACCCTCCCAAAATAATTAAAGCAATAGTTTGTAGCATATTAAACACATAAAAATCCATGATCTGTGATGATACCAAAAATAAATGGAATTCGTTGGTTACCTTTAGAGTTTGCTACATCTACTCAATTTTCTGAAAAAATGGTAAAAAATTAGAATAATTTTACTGACTTTTATGTATAAAGTGTATTTCAAGATAAAAGAATTGATGGAAGTTCTTTATTGAAAAATAATAACTAATGAATGCATATCATTTCAAATTTACCATGTTATATTTGAATTTGTTTAGCTCTTATTTTACTTTTTATTCTCCTTTGTGTTTTAGTTTTATATTAGATTTTCTTCCCTTTTAAAAATATTTACTTATTTTATGAAAAAGAAAGACAGATATCCTCAACAGGTCCTTACCATGACACAGTAACTTCCCCAGCCACTCAGCTAGTCAGGATCACAGATGCATGTGGATGCACCCAGCATGACCTAGAATCTGAACCTGAACCTCCCATATGGCTCCAGTATTGCATAGCAGTACTCTACCACCTGCAGCACTGCAGCCAGGCCTGTTTTTACTTTATATTTTAATATGTCTTTAGTCATATTTCTCAGCCAGGCTTATTGGTAAAAGGCCAGTCCCCCAGGAGCTGGGGCCATTTAAATGATCTGGAATAAGGGCTGATTAGGAAATAAGCCTTTGGCAGGAAGTCTTTCATTGCAAGTTTGGTAAAATGTCATAGGCCACTGCTGTCATCTGGGACCAGATAGGGAACCTTCTCTGTCCAGGTTTGAGAACCAAGGGCCTTCGAGCCTCAGCTCTCACTCAGGCCCTCATTCAGGCCCTCATCTTTACCTTGGCCCTTCCTCTCCTAGAGGCCATAACAAAACAGGAG
>NW_006159659.1:3270572-3273171 GCF_000334495.1 Tupaia belangeri chinensis | reverse complement strand
CATTAGCCATTCCGCTAATGGCTGGTCCCATTGTATCCGTACTTTTAAAAGTATTTATTCTCTTTACAGATATGCTTATGACTGTATCTTTATTTTTACCTTTTCATCTTAAATTTTAGATTTTCTAATATCATTTCAAATTTACCATGTTATATTTGAATTTGTTTAGCTCTTATTTTACTTTTTATTCTCCTTTGTGTTTTAGTTTTATATTAGATTTTCTTCCCTTTTAAAAATATTTACTTATTTTATGAAAAAGAAAGACAGATATCCTCAACAGGTCCTTACCATGACACAGTAACTTCCCCAGCCACTCAGCTAGTCAGGATCACAGATGCATGTGGATGCACCCAGCATGACCTAGAATCTGAACCTGAACCTCCCATATGGCTCCAGTATTGCATAGCAGTACTCTACCACCTGCAGCACTGCAGCCAGGCCTGTTTTTACTTTATATTTTAATATGTCTTTAGTCATATTTCTCAGTTATTATCTTAGATGTCTGCTTTTTTTAGTCTATTTATTTTATTCAGAGAGCATGTGTGCATGTGGCAGAGAGAGATAGAAGCACCCTCAACAGAGCTGCCTCTTCACACTATGATCCTCTTTTCCCAGTCCTCCAGCTCACAGTGTGTTGGTATCTGGGGCACATATCCATGCACCCAGTTTGTTTATCAAGCTGATTCAGGAATCTGAGCCCAAAGCGGGCAATGTGGCTTCCAATACTGCATTTCATTTTTCTACTAACTAGCACCACTATGCCGGGCCACTTATTTTTTTATTGATTTATCTATCTGTCTATCTATCTATCTGTCTATTTATTTTTAGAGAGATTTTTCTATGGGTCATGTGGGCTTACTGGAGAGACAGAGAGACAGAAAGTGAGAAATCACCCGACAGGGGAGATGGCCACACTACAATTTCTTCTCCATTCTCCTTTCAGGATTTTGGGCATGCATGCACATGCATCCAGTATGAGTTTCAAGCTGCTGTGTCAGGAGCTTGAACTGCAGTCAACCACATGGGAGACCAGTGCCGTAACCACTATACCACCTGCTGGCCCCATATTTTTTTATTTTTTAATTTATCGTAGATAACTACAGAGAGAGAGAGAGAGAAAGACCCTTGACAGGGTCTTGTCCTGCCATGATCCCCTTTCCTTAGTCCTCCAGCTTGTTAGAATCCTGGGAACCCATGCATCCAGCATGTTTTTAGGTCAACCTGGAAATATGAACTCACAGTCAGATATGTAGCTTCTAGCACTGCAGTTCAGTTTGCTACCAACTGTGCCACCAGGTTGAGGCTGCTTTTTCTTTTTTGACTAATTTTCATTGTATTAACACTTTATGATAATATCTAGCACAAATGAAACCACAAAGCAAGTGGTATTAGAAACAGCACATGCAAAAAAGAAAAAAAAGTTTCTCCCTTTTTTGCAAGTATCCCTAGCATACATCCTTGGCACCCAGTAATAATGATGATAGAGCCCCCATTATTTTCAAGTGCCATCTCCAAAACACTTTTTCTGTGCAACTCAGTAGAGAAGCTACTAAGTCTTTCAAGGCAAAAATTAATTCTCCATGAAAATATGTTGTCAGTCCTGGAATCTTTCTGATGTTACTTGGCAACCAGTTCTTATATAAGGAACTATGTCTTTCAAAACCTACAGTTTTATATACAAATGATGTTATAAACCAGAAAAATAGGACATAGGCAGTTATACTTGTGCAGGTACTCATCTTGTGTCTCCCCTAATATGACCCTAGTGAGGAATCAGGAAATGGTAGCTATGCTAAAAGATCAAGAAGAATTCAAAGATCATCATAATTCTCCTGTTCCCATTGTATTGTGTTGAATTGAAATAGATTGAGTGATGTATTATTTCTATTTTCATTGATTGTAGTTCATTTGTTTTTCTTTTTGATTGCCATAGGACCCATGCTCTTGCTAGAGAGAGACAGAGACAAGACAGGGGAGAAAGAATCCCAGCAATGGAATGTGGTCATACCACAAACCTTCTCCTTTTCTCCATCTTGTGATTTAGTGCACACAGCACATGTGCCCAGTATGTCTTTCAAGCTGCTGGGACTGAGATTCAAACTATAGTCAACCATGTAAGGTCCACCTCCCTTAACCACTAGGTTATGGGGCCAACTCTTTTTTTTTAAATTTTAAATTTATTTATTTATGTTCATTCACTGTACATCATTACAGCATACAAAATGAGATTTTCCATCCAGAATACACTGTATATTGTCGCAATCAAGCACATCAACATACATGTTCTCGCCAGCTGATTTCCCAATTCCCGTGTCCTGCATATCTTGCCTTTTGTTTTCCCATCCAAGATTCCCCATCCCCATCCTCTGCCATATCCCATCTTCCTCCTCCATTGTCCCTAACATGCATGATTGCCCTCAATGCCTCCCGCCCCCCCCATTCAATTGTTCTACCAATGAACTCAATTAGTCCAAGTATATCCTCTAGCTAGCACAGCTGACATATCCTTACACATGTATCCAAATCTGATCCTAGGCATAAACCCCAGGGAGTAGAATGAACATACTATAAAGTAGACCCCAGTTGTGTCCATACAACT
>NW_006159659.1:3267087-3270208 GCF_000334495.1 Tupaia belangeri chinensis | reverse complement strand
AGGCCCCGCGGCAGCAGGAGGGGGAGGGGCAGGCGCATGCTGCTGCCGCCAGCCCAGCAGGGCCCCGGGGGGGAAATTATGCCATGATATTTTATTTATAATTATAATTTATGTTTCATAAATAATTTTATTAATAAAATGATTTATAGGCATTTCAAGAATGACTATGGGAATGGGGAGGAAAGATATTTTTGAGACACAGATATGGTTTATTATTTGTTGATGAGGATGTGTACAGTATTCTCAACTGGACTGAGCTATTTATCACGCTGGGTAAAATCTCTTTACAATCTAATTGATGTATAGTGATTGAGTGTATAAATAATAATAATAATAATAATAAAGAATAGTTATCTGAAGAGGTGTGAAGTGGGGACGGGCAGGTGGTGCGGTTGTTGAGGTGCTAGACTCCCACATGACTGTGATTTGAGTCCTGGAACTGGTGGCCTACTTTCTCACTTTCCCAGTCTCTCTCTCTGGTCAACTAGGAAATAATAATAAACAAATAGATAAAATAAGTAAAATAATATTTTTTATTTCATTTTCTTCTATACATTCAATCACATTATTTATCTTACAAAGTGAATATTTCAACATGTGAACATTTCTCCCTAATCCAGTTGATAAAACTGTAAAATTATCTTCAACAGATAATACCACATTTCTTTGTCCCATTAATGTTTTGCTTCTCTATTTTTCTTCTAAATGTCCTTCCTCAGACTCTACACTTTTGCATACACTATATCTGGTATTTACATCCATTTACTGTGTTTCTATATCCTTTAGTAAAATAATATTTTTAAGGAAGAAAAAAGCTGGGTATTTCCCTGATATTACAGCAAAGAAGAATTTAGGGATGTTTTTGGAATGAACATCTAATAAAATTTTAACTAAAATATGCTTCAAGGGACCAAACAGTGATATAATGCTCTGCAAGGCAATCCCTCATGGGGAGGCTCCTGCTTCATGTCTGGGAACTAGGAAATTTCCTCAGTACGCCAGACACACATGTGTCCATGATCTGGAGCTGGCTAAAGTCTTAAAGTGGATTGCAATATCAAGATCATATTGAGAGTGCGGCTTGTCTGTCTCTCATTCTCTCTCTCTTTATCTTTCTCACTTGTGAAAGATATAAGTAAAAATAAAATTTTAAATAAATATGTAAAAATATATTTTGAAATATATGAAACATCTCAATTAATATGGTATTTATTTTAAATCATGATATTGCTTGTTGAAAATGGTTTCAAAACCACTAGTTTTTATTCTGGCCTGCTTTTTGGGTCATTTTGCTGATATTCCAAGACACAGGTATCATTATGGCCACCTCAGAAAATAAATGTTCTGTACATCTATAGAACATATATACTTGTTTACACAGCTTGAATGTTGCACATATGCTTACCCTGCTTTTTTTAATATACTATTTTAGGAAAGAGTTAACCTATAATAAAGTCACATAAGCCTTAAAATTATTACTATATTATGAAAGATAAATTATATACTTTTATTTTTGGGGGGTTTTGCCATAGGGTGAGTGCTCTCATGAGAGAGACGGAGAGACATAGACAGAGAGGAAAAGTAAGAAATCCCCCCCTCCCCCCCCCCGAGGGGAGATCCCCCCCCCCCGAGGGGAGATGGCCATGCCTTCATTCTCCTCTCAGGATTTTGGGCACACATGGATGCACAGGCACATGGCATGATTTTCAAGTCATTAAGGGCAGTTGGCCATGTAGGAGTCCAGTGCCTTAAACACCATACCACCTGCTGGCCCCTATAAATTATACTTCTAAGGACTTATTGTGATAAACTAATTGGACAAGTGCGTAAATATATGCATATGATTGCAATATATGCTGCTATAAAAGTACTTACGTATTATCACAGCATCATTTATAAGCCTACAAATAGAAACATCCTAATTGCCCATCAAGAGGGGATTGCTAAATGAATTAGGGTAACTCATACAATAGGAAATAGTCATTGTAAATAAAGATATACATGTGTATTTAGCAATATGAAAAGAACTTAACAGTAGAATGTATTATAACCAAAATCATATTACAAATATTTATTGAATAACACTATACTTTCATTTGTGTGTGTGTAAGATATATATTTGTGTATTATATATAAAAATTTCTTAATTCTAAAAGGCTATATAAAGGTGTCTTCAAAAAGTTTATGGAAAATTTATCCTTAAAACAAATGAGGATAGAACAAGGAAGGAAAACTATAGATCAATATCTCTGATGAATATAGATGCAAAGATTCTCAACAAGATACTAGCAAATCATATTCAACAACTTATAAAAAAGATTATACATCACGACCAGGTAGGCTTTATTCCAGGAATGCAAGGTTGGTTCAACATATGCAAAACCATAAACGTAATACACCATATTAAGAGAAAGAAAGAGAAAAACCATATGATCATATCAATTGATGCAGAAAAAGCATTTGATAAGATATAACATCTCTTGATGATCAAGACTCTCAGCAAAATTGGCATAGAAGAGTCATTTCTCAACACAATAAAAGCTATCTATGAAAAACCATAGCAAACATCATCCTGAATGGAGAAAAGCTGAAAACTTTTTCCACTAAAAACTGTTACAAGATAAGGATGCCCACTTTATCCACTCCTTTTCAATATAGTATAGGAACTCCTCACCAATGGAATAAGAAGAGAATAAAATAAAAGGCATTCAAAGAGGAAAAGAGTCAAAACTATCTCTATTTGCAGTTGACATGGTTATATACATAGAAGACCCAATGATATCCATGAAAAAATTTCTGGCAGTGATACATGAACACAGTAAAGTTGCAGGATACAAAATCTACGTACAGAAATGTATAGCATTTCTATATATGACCAGCAGGCAGACTGAGATAGAGCTGAAAAAAGTAATTCCATTTACCATAGCCACAAAAAGTATAAGATACCTAGGAATAACTCTAACCAAAGAAGTTAAAGACCTTCACAAGGAAAACTACGAGAAGCTACAAAAGGGAATTGAAAATGACACACGAAAGTGGAAAGACATCCAGGACCAGCAGTTGCCATAATGGTTATGGCTGGGCTCCCCTGTAGCCGATCATGGGTCCAGTCCTGGACTCA
>NW_006159659.1:3253265-3266821 GCF_000334495.1 Tupaia belangeri chinensis | reverse complement strand
GGACCCGGTGGCTTAAAACTCACGCCGGGCGCGTGTGCGTGTGTGCCCAAGATCCCGAGAGGAGAATGGAGGAGAAGGGATTGCGGCATGACCATCCCCCCTGGGGGGTGATTTCTCACTTTCTGTCTCTATGTCTCTCTCTGTCTGTCTGGCGAGCGCATGTTCCCTACAGTGAAAATCTCTCCAAAAAATATAACATGGTATTGGCACAAAAACAGACATGTGGACCAATGGAACACAATAGATACCCCAGAAATAAACCCCAAAACATACAGCCAACTGATTTTTAACAAAGCGTACCAGTCAATCTAGTGGAAAAAGGAAACTTATTTATTAGATGGTGCTGGAAAAACTGTATATCCACCTGCAGAATGATGAATCTGAAACCCTACCTCTCACCATTGACCAATATTAACTCAAAGTGGATCAAAGATCTAAACCTAAGACAACAAACTATAAAACTGCTGCTGGAAAACACTGGAGAAAGTCCAGGCAACACTGAGGTAGGCAAAGAGTTCTTAAATAAGATCCCGAAAGCACAGTCAATAATCCCAGATAGACAAGTGGGATTACATCAGATTAAGAATTTTGTGCAAGGCAAAAGACACAGTAATTAGTGTGAAATGATAGCCCTCAGAATGAGACAATATTTTTGTAAACTATGTGTCAGATAAGGGGCTGATAACCAGAATACACAAAGATCTCAAGCAGCTTTCTCGATAAAAGACCACCAACTCTATTAAAAGATGGGAGAATGAGTTGAAAAAACCACTCTCTAAGAATGACATATGAATAGTCAAAAGGCATATGAAAAAAGCTCAACATCCCTCATTGTAAGGGAGATGAAGATCAAAACCACAATGAGATACCACCTAATCCTGGTCAGAATGACTAAGATTAATAAAACAAAAAATGATAAGTGCTGGCGGGAGTATGGCGAAAGAGGAACTCTCTAACACTGCTGGTGGGAATGTAAATTGGTACAGCCACTGTGGAAAACAATTTGGAGATTCCTCAAAGATCTACAAACAGAACTACCACATGATCCAGCTCCTTGGTATCTACCCAAAGGACAGAAGAATTCTTAATCGGAAAAGTGCTTGCACATTGATGTTTATTGCAGCATTATTCACAATTGCTAAGACATGGAACCAACTCAAATGCCCACAAACAGATGAATGGATTGAAAAACTGTGGCACCTATATTCTATGGAATACTACTCAGCCATAAAAGTAATGAAACCCTGACTTTTGACAGAAGGTGGATGAATATGCTGAGTGAAGCAAGCCAGGCTATGAAGGAGAGACATTGCATTTCTCCACTTAATATATACCAAGTGTCCGTACTCTATGACTGAAACTGAATGACTAAAGGATTTAGAAACATAGTAAATGGCTGTGAATTCCAGTACACTGTGGGAAGAGGGGATGTAAAGGAGTAGAGTCTGAGGAAGGACATTAAGTAGAAAAATAGAGAGGCAAAGCATTAATGGGACAAAGAAATGGGTTATTATCTGTTGAAGATAACTTGATAGTATTGTCAACTGGACTGGTGGGAAATGTACACATGTTGAAATAATTCACTTTGCAAGCTAAATAATGTGATTGAATTTATAAAACAAATTGAAATATAATAGAAGATAATAAGAATGTGAAAAAAATCAAAAGCTATTTGATGATTATGTGGATAGTAATGTCTTTGTCTTGACTAATATGCATGGTCATTGTGATGTAAAAAGAAATGTTATATACTGTGAAGATATATGTGACTAAATGTAATATAAAAATATAATGATAAAAATAAATGTAATTTAAAATATGATAAGTATAAATATAATTAATTTTTTAAAAGTTTATGGAAAGTATGTATTATGAAAAAGCTATGCATAGATTTAAAAAATGTTCCACCAAAATAAGCTTGTACTTAAATTCCATTTTCCATGAACTTTTTAACATTCCCTCAACAGCAAAATGTTAAGGGTTTCTGTAAACCCTGTGGGAACAGGACATTTTGCATATTTTGTTTATTGCTTCATGTTCAGTACCTAAAATACTGCCTGGCATGTAAACCATGTTCCATAGGTGTTTGGAGAGTTAATAGGTAAATAGCGACATCTATATATAGAATCACAAATTATTTTTCTTGCTTCTCCTTTTCCTATTACCACATAATATTCATTAATTACTTTTTTAATGAAAGTATGCTTTTCTAATGCTCTGTTTCATTTTGAAAAAAAGATGTCTGGGTTGCTATTAATGTTCTTCAGATATTTCACAAGTGTCAACAAATTTCATTAATAGAAAAGAATTGCATGTCAAATTAAAACTAACTACTATAAAAGCATAGGTCACAGAATTTTTAGAAACTTGTACTTTATGAAGGATATATTACATTCACTTTTACACTCGATACTGTCAGTATTTTAATTTTGTGAATGAATATATCTATTGGCAAATTGTTGTGGCTTTTTATTTTAAAAAGAGAAAAAATTTGAGAAAAATGTATGTGTACTCTTGTTTTTCTTAAGAAATTCAAATCAGTGCTTTTTACTTAACAACCCAAGTTTCTCAAGGGCCTTTATTTTATGAGTTATCACAGAGATAGAGCATGTGCCATTACTCTTTAAACATCTACTGTAATTGTGCTTTTAATTTTGCAGAGTTTACATAGACACCCAGATTTGTTGACAGAGCAAAGGAACTACAAATCCTGTCCTCTTTACTTTGTTACCTTAGCTGCTTGGTAAATTAGGTTCAATTTTGCAATGGGGTAATGCTATTGCCAAAGTTCTTTAATCTCAAACTGTAACATGGGTGGAAAGTATTGTAAGTGAACAATAACACAGTTTATCTCTTTTTTCCCCCGAAATAGTGTCCTTGTTAACAATGTTCTTTTCCCTAAAGGAGAGGTGACACACTGTAAACCCTTTTGCCTATAAATGTCTTTTAGACTTCTTCAGTAAAATGTAGGGGTGCCAGATTTTGGATCCACAGTTTGCTTGTAATTTTCCAATAGCCAAGAATGTCATTGAACTTGAATTATTAAATATAAAGTGGAATTTTAAATATCAGAAAAATCTATCTTAAATCCTCCCCAAACTCATGTATTTTAATAACAAAAGGGCTGAAGCACTTTATTAATTTGGGGGCATGGTAAATGAATGCAACTCTAAGCTTTAGGATATATGAATTTTAAGGAGTTTCAATTTAATTTAAGGCTCAGACACAGACTGGGGAAACAGACTCTCAGCAAATTCTGAATTTAGAACTTACCAGGGAAGTAAATATGTAAATTCTTGAGTTCAATCATGGGAAGAACTTTTTTTAATGATTCAAAACACTACATTGAAAGAAAAATTAATGAAGGAAAACTATGTCTGAACGCTGAACCATGGATATAGAATGAAACCAAGCATAGATTAGGTACTCAAGAGGTACCAGCAGGTGGCATAGTGGTTAAGGTGCTGGACACTCCTACATGACTGACCATGGTTTGATTCCTGGACCTGGTGGCTTGCTTTCTCAGTACACCCCCCTGTATGTGTGTGTGTGTGTGGTGTGTGTGTGTGTGTGTGTGTGTGTGTGTGTGTCTGGTCAAGTTAAAATGAATGAATGAATGAATGAATAAATCTTTAAAAATAAGATTAGATATCATTGAGTTTAATATAGATTCATATCTATATTGCATTTAGCTCAATTATGGATTTATATAAATCCCAAATTTAGTATAATGAATTTAGATCACCAGTGACTACAAATGTTTTTTCTTTAATGTGAAACATTTTAATATAGAAAAAAATCTAATGATAAGGTCATTTGGATTGAAAATAATTTTTGATTCTTCATGATTGACTGCCCTTTCACTTTAATGTTATACTGTGTGAATCAATTATGTCAAAACAAAGCATTTCCTGGTTAAAAATTACAAACTGAAGTGAGAGAAATGTTCAGAATTGAGAAAACACCTTGACTCAACCAAGAACAATGTGATGTATTTTATTTTATTATGTTTTTATATAAATAACGCTTGTAAATTGTTCAGAATGAAAACATTTGACAAATTCTAACACTACAATCAATTTTTCTAAATAACATAAATAAAGCTAATTTTCTTTATCATTTAAAAAAAGATTAGATACTCAAGAAAAAGACTCATGAATGCATAAAAATTCAGAGGAAATTTGTAAAGTTTTAGAGAGAGAGTTTTCCTTAAAGCAATATAATCTCTTTAAAATTGTGTTTATTGAGATATAATTTACATAGAATAAAAGTGATTTTTCTTAGATAAACAGTTCAATAAGTTTTGGCAAACATAATTAGTTATATAACCATCACCACATTCAAAATAGAGAGTATTTCTATCGTTCCAACAAATTACTTCCTGCAAACTATAGCCCCAGGCCTCCACTGACCTAATTTCTGTTCATAAAGCTTTATCTTTACCAAAATGTCCAAAATGTCATGTAGAAGGAATCAGTAATATACTACTATTTTCACACAGTAAAATGATTTCGATATTCACTCTTGCTGTTGTATGTATCAACAGTTATTTTTTTTTTATTGATGAGTATTTTCCAGTTGTATGAATGTACTCATTCACCAATTGATGGATACTTGTTTCCAATATTTGGGCATGTTGTAAGGTTCAGGACTCAAATCATAGCCAGCCCTGTGAGAGTTCAACACTTTAATCACTACACCACCTGCTGGCCCCTACAATTTACTAGTTTTTCCACCAATGTCCTTTTCCTGTCTGAAGCTCCAATATAGGTTTCATATCACATTTAGAAATGCTTTCTATTGGGGTCAGCAGGTGTCATGGTGATTGAGGCATGGACTCCCACATGGCCAACTGTGATTTGAGTCCTGGACCTGACAGCTTGCTTTGTCATTCTCTCTCTCTCTCTCTCCCTCTCCCTCTCTCCCTCTCTCCCTCTCTTCCCCTCCCCCTCTCCCTCTCCCTCTTTCTCTTTCTGTCATGAGTACACATGCCCTGTAGCAAATTTTAAAAAATAATGATAAAATAAAAATTAAATTAATAAAAATTTTAAAAAAGAATAAAGCTACTCCAAATATACGCATACAAGACTTTGGGTAGACATATGCTTTCATTTCTCTAAGTAAATACCTAGGAATGAGGTCACTGGACTGTGTAGTGAATATATGTTCAACTTTATCAGAAACTTCCAGACTGTTTTCCAGGAAAGTGATTATATCATTTTGCATTCCTATCAGGAAAGTATTAGAATTCTAATGGCTCTATAAGACAATTCTACTTGCTCTACATCTTTATCAACACTTGGCATTATCAGTTTTTATTGCATTTTTGCTTCCTTTTAAATTTAGACATTCAAATATTGCTATACTGGACATTAAAGTTGCATTCTTTATCTTCCTAATGACTAATACTGTTGAGCATCTGCATATGTGTTTATTTGTTGCCTATATGTCTACATTGATAAAATATTCAACTTTTTGGCCATTTTAAATCAAGTTGTTTTCTTATTGTTGGATTGTAAGTGTTCTTGATTTTTTTAAAGAATTATTTATTTATTTATTTAACTCCATTTGTAATAATTATTTTTTTAATTTGACCAGAGAGAGAGAGAAAGGGAATGTGAGTAAGTAAGCCACCAGGTCCAGGACAAGAACTGCGATCAGCCATGTGGGAATCCAGCACCTTTAACCACCACATCACCTTCTGGCTCTGATATTTTTTTTTATCACTGGTTCTTATTCTGTATATAGGTCCTTCATCAGAAAGGTGTTTGAAAATATTTTCTCCTAGTCTGTGCCTTCTCTGTTCATTTTCTTAATAGTATTTTTCCAAGAGCAGATATTTTTACACTTTGTGAAGTACAATACAATTTTTTAATTTATGGTTTGTCATTTTTATAACCTGTGTAAAAAATCTTAACCCAAGAACACCAAAATGTCTTCTATATTTTTATTATAAAGTGTCACATTTAAGTCTCTGATCCATTTTAAGTTAATTTATAAATATTGTATGAGGAAAGAAGTGATGTTTAGATATATAGTTTACAAATATTTTCTCCCAATCAGTAAGTTCTCTTTCACTCTATTGATTCCTATGTTGTTCTGATGCATTTTAGTTTGACTTAGACCCACTTCCGTATTTTACAAAACTTGTATCTTTTACAAAAACTATTTCCTTATGTTTTCTTCTAGGAATTTTACAACTACAACTGTACCACAATAAAGCTGTTTTAAAAGATACAGTGCTTGATTGATATATCATTGATAAAAATATTGGTTGTTTGAACTATAATTTAAGTGGCCACAAACAAGGGACTACAGTCCTAATCCAACCTGTGCCTATTTTTATAATTAAAATTTTATTGGAATACAGCCATACTAATATGATTATGTATTAACTTTATCTATTTTCGCCCCACAAGGGCTGAGCCTAGTAGTTCAGATGAAGACCACATGACTCACAAAGTCACTGTTTTTCCCTTTACCAAATGGATTTTTAGAGGATATTTGGGCTTAAGTTAGGCAAGAAGATTGAAGAACTATTATGGGGGTGGGGGAATGAGGGTTTCTGGGTATTGGTTACCAAGGAAGACATGAAGTATGGAAAAATCTGTGGGGTCAAATTCAAGAGAGCTTTGGACCCAAGATTAAGGGATATGGATTCTATTATAAAGGTAAATAGCATACATAAAGTTTCTGAGTGCCAAGATAATATAATCAAATGTGTGATTATAACAGAAAGAACTCTCTGAATTATGGACAGGGAAATAAAATTATGCTATTACCATGGCCTTGATGAGTCATGATAGAAACAGTAAGAATTAGAATTAAAAAGATATTTTTGAGATGGGATTGATAGAATTTAATGGCTGATTAGTTAAGAGAGTAAGAATAAAGGAAATGATGCTAATTTTGATGTTTAAGACTTGTAATACCATTAATTGGGACTATGGAACTTTTGGATATGTTGTTGCATTCAAGGTATTTGCAACATTCCTACATAAAAGTGTCTATGAGGTGGTTGGAATTAGGGGTGGAGAGCTCAGCCAAAATACCAGATAGCTCTGCTGTTAGTACCCTGATACCTCTGTCTTAAGCCTGCATTTTTGCCATACAGACTAATGAAGGGCACAGCAATGAGTTTAGTGTTGATAAAAAATTGGAAATGTAATAAAAATGTATAATTGTGACTCCTGTCTGCAGAGATGTTACCACTGGGTTAAAATGGGAAAAGAAATATTGTCTTATACATAACATTTCAACTCCTAATACTAGTTATTGTTTATTTTGTTGGGCTGTTTTGAAGGAGAAGAACACTAAATCCTTCATGAATAATAATGTAAAGGAAGATTCTTGATTATACAGAGAATAGGAAGATAATTGGGAAAGCCATTTATAGTTCAAAAGCACTTGAAGTTATGATTACATGTCCTATTTTCTTCTAAGATCAGATGTCATCCTTTCTCTCCCACATTCTATTAAAGTGTATACAACATGAAAGTGTAGCCATGTCTTGTCCATTACTTTTTCAAGTAGTAAATGTTCAAAAATACTTGTTATATGAATTAATAAAGCATATGAGTAGTTCCATAGCCAACTAGTATTCTGCATAGGCAGTATCATACTAGTTATTTTCAAAAATACACAAGTAAAATGAGCCAGGAACTTAAGACCCATACAATCTTGTTGAAAAGACAAGGCATACACACTACACTGTTAGGATAATATAAAACCAAAATAAAAATAAGTTATAATAAGTAACATACACAGCAAGTGCTATAGGATATTAGGGAAGAGAGAGGTGAATTTGGGCTGGAAAATTTCTGGAATTAGTGTTTTGTTATAGAGGTAGTATTTCAGTTTTAAGAATATGTGAGGACAAAGATAAAGAAGGGGAAAAACACAAACTCTACATCATAGAATAAAGGCTTGGATACAGCAGATAGGGAATGAACCTAAGAAAATATCTTGAATACTGAGGAACACTAGAGATCTGTGGTTTCATCATATTAACTTGACTAATTAAGAAGTTGTACATAGCAGAAGGTTGCCTACATGTGTACTAGAGATGCTGATGGGTAGAAAAGATAAAGAAGTAGTCAGCAGATGTTGTAGTGGTTAAGGTGCTGAACTCCCACATGACTGACTGTGGTTTGAGTCCCAGAGCTGGTGGGTTGAAAAATCACACCAGGTACATGTGCATGTATGCCTAAAATCTCAGGAAGAGGTGAGGGAGAAGGGATTGAGATGTGGCCATTCCCCCGAGGGTTAATTTCTCACTTGCATTCTCACTGTCTCTCTCCGTTGAGCACACACACCCTATGAAAAAAACCTTAAATAATAATATAATAATGTTATTAAGAGGTAGCTTTTGAAATCCTTGAAAATATACCTGATAATTCTAAATTTTAATCTAGAACATTGAGGAGGCAATGAAAACCGAATTTGAGTAGAGGTTCAAGGAATACACCTCACACTATGGTACTTTAGACTGATTAGTGAATTAAAGTGAATAGCCAGTCATCAAATAGGACCAATACTGTATATTTTATAATGAAGAAAATATGTAGGTTTATTATTATAAAATTAAAATGCTAGCAGTAGAGATGAAGGACACACAGATCCTATTTACATGGATTTACATGAATACACATGCATCGTGGAATATTTTGATGTTAAATCATTTTAAGTACGTAGGACAGAGTAGTCAAAGTTGATGGTTCCTGCTTTCTCTTATCTCCTCTTTCTGTACTCTATTCCTGATTCACTCAGAATTGCTGTCTTCTCTAGAAATAGTCATTCTAAAATGTATATAGAGTTTGACTAAAGGGATATAAAGCTTTTATTCTCAGCTCGTTAACAGTGTATAACTGATACTAAGATTTTCTATTTTTTTTTAAAGTAAAAGCAATAGGTTTCCTTGGCTGCTATTTCTGTAAGGACCCTTTATTCTAGTGGTTTCCAGGAACTGGTATAAATTCAGTGTCAAAAGTTCAAAGGATTTTAAGCTCTATATAATGTTATTGTTAAAGTTTTAATTTGCATCAATTTAATTCTCTTGTCAGTTGTCACACCCTAATAAAGTTGTGCCTCATCACATGCTGAAAAAGCAAATTAAGTCTGAGGTACCAGATGATGTGTCTTCTTGGGAAAGGCTAGCCATGGGTCTAAATCCCAGCCATTTTGGGCTCCTTGATCATTAACTTTTATATCTCCTAGGAATGTATGGTAGCCTTCTCTGAACAGCAAATATGTGTATATAGTGTCAGCATTTTACAGTTCTCTTAAGAAAACATGAGAGATGATTTTAATAATGAGAAATTTATTTTATATAAGTTTACTTATTTCTTATGAAAGTGAGAGAGAGAGAAAGAGAGAGAGAGAGGCACTACAAGAGTGTCTTCACACTGTGATCCACCCCCAAGTCTCAGTTGACCTGATCACAGGCATGCATACACATCCTCAGGGAGATCCTGGGATGCTAACCAAGAACCTTTCCCATATGGGTCCAGTTGCATGACCACTGTGCCACCAACTGGTTCCTCTTCTCCCCTCCTTGTTATTGTTTTTGTGGCATGAGTTTACAATAAATCCATCTAGTTTAGCCTTTCCACACTTACAGACTGATTCTTTAAAATTAAGTCAGGTCATGGTACTCCTCAAATCTATCAAGTGACTTGCCAGTTCTCTCAGCATAAGAGTATATGAAGTGACCTATGAGGTCCTCTTCTCATTTCTGCTCTGCCTCCATCATTTAGTACTCTCACCTTTTCTCAATTTGATGTAGTTACATTGGGTTCCATATCCAGAGGCAATCTTCTGCCTCTGAGCCTTTGCACTTCCAGTTTCTTCTAAGTGCCCGGAATGTTTTACTCCCAGCTCTTCATATGATTACACATACTGCTTCATGCCATTCCATCCTTTACTCAAGTATCATCTTATTGATGATATTCCTGAACACACATCTAAAATGGTACCTCCTGATCCTCAACAATTCCTGCCTCTTTCTTGCTTAATTTTTCTTGTTAGCTCTTATCACTGTCTTACAGTCTCTGTATTTTATCTATGTATATTTATATTACTAGCCTCTCCCTAACCAGAATCAAAACTCCATGAAGGCATAGATTTTTGTCCACTTCATTCATTCCTAAATACATAATTTCTACAATAGTGCCAGATACAAAGTGGGATCTCAATAAATACTTGCTGAATGAATGAATTTTATTCTGTTGTCTTTGTGTAAGCTTTAATGTATAAAACTATTTTTCCCTCTCTATATTCTCCCTGCTTTCTCCCTTTATTCTTTCCAAGTAGAGATGTAGAGAAATAGGTCCTCAGGTCCTTCTTTTGCCAAAGTTATCAATTTTTCAGAGACTCCTAGGGATAAACCAAATGCAATGACAACTGTGTTAACTGTGATTGAAGGAATGCCTAGATTCCTGGCCTTGTAAGTATCTGGTTTTAGAAGGATTGATGCTATATATTTTCTTAAGTTATTGTCATTTTCCTTTCTTTACTTTTCTTTTTTTTTTTTTTAATGAGAGGCCAATATCTACCATTTGTGTACAAAGAGTAGGGTCTCATGTCTTATGACCTGCCTATATCTTCATCATTGTATCCATAATGCTTTGAACAGAGCCTGAAACTTATATTCAAAAATATTTGATGATGGTCTAGTAGGTGGCATGGAGGTTAATGCAACTGGATTCCTCATGACAAATTGTGTGGTTTGAGTCCCCGACCTGGAGGTTTGAAAAACATGCTGGATGTGCACACAAGTATGCCCAAAATCCTGAGAGGAGAATGTAGGAAAAAAGATTGTGTGTGGCGATCCTTCATGGAGGTGGGGATGATTTCTCACTTTCTTCCTCTTGCTTTGTCTCTCACCAGCAAGTATACACATCCTATTGCAAAAAATAATAATAATAAAATAATTAATTAATGGATGAAAGAAGGCTAAGACTACTTATTCTTTTTCCACAGACCTACTTATCTCCTAGGCAAGAATATTATCCTTACCTGAAATAAGCAGAATGGCTCTGGTCAGTGACTATGTTGAAATTTCATCCTTGATATTCACTTTACCCAAGTAGTCAAGGAATACAGCTTCCTTTTTTTTTTTTTTTTTTGAGAGATTTTCACTATAGGGCGTGTGCGCTCGCCAGACAGACAGAGAGAGACATAGAGACAGAAAGCGAGAAATCACCCCCCAGGGGGGATGGTCACGCCGCAATCCCTTCTCCTCCATTCTCCTCTCGGGATCTTGGGCACGCACGCACACGCGCCCGGCGTGAGTTTTAAGCCACTGGGTCCAGGATGTGAACCGCGGTCGACTACGTGGGAGTCCAGCGACATAGCCATTACACTAACTGCTGGTTCCCAAGGAGTACAGCTTCCTAAGAGAATGTAAAGTGGCAGCTCTCTGTGGAGACCTACCAGGTTACCAAAGGTAAGAAAGTAAACCAAGACATTTTTGAAGTTTCAAAAATTCTTTGAATGCCAAGTATGGTAACCTCAGACAGGATAAAGAATATAATAAGGTCTACTACTGTGGGAGCTAGTTAGATTTGCCAGGTAATGCAACTTATATTTCATAAGCCAGAAACTTTTGATGGGTCTTTTTATTTCCCTTGTGTATGCCCTCCTCCTACCTACAAGGTTGCAGCTCAAGCATCTTTGGTCATTACTAATTACTCATTTGTCTCAGGCAGTAGAAGTTCTGACTGATAGTCCAAAAAAAAAAGCCTTGGGAAAAAAAAATCACAACTGTATTTACCAAAAATTCTTTCATCAGTGTATCTCTTCAGTTCCTATCATCACAGTTGTCTAGGAGCTTTTTAGATTTTTCATTGCTTGGAGCTGTTTGATCCTATCCATTCCTCTAGATATTGAGCTTTTAACTTGTTAGATTATCTGGGTCCCATGGGTCTTTCTTAGCTAACCCAAAGAATCAATACACCGATACTTTCCAAGATCATGGAATTAAAAATTTATTAGCCAGAGGGGGCCGGCAGATGGCATAGTGGTTGGGATGGTGGACTCCTACATGGCTGACTGTGGTTTGAATCCTGGATCTGGAAGCTTGCTTTCTCACTTTCCTGCTCTTCCTTTGTCTCTCTCTGCTTAAAATAAATACATAAATAGCAATGATAAGTAAAATTAAATAAAACAATTCTTTAAAAAAATTTATTAGCCAGAATTAGGGAAATATTTCATTTGACCCTCAACTTTTTAAAATTTCTTTAATGGCTGTATAAATATTATATCCTGGTTTGTCCCAAAGAAAGTGTATGCATCTGACAAAAATGAATACTTTTTCACAACATAGTATATTAAAAATAAGTGATAGTATATTAAAAATGTGAATGAGAAATTTGAGGTGGTAAAGTATAGAATGCATATTTGCCTTACATGCCTCCAGATCTTTTTTTTTTTCCTAAAATAAGAGAGGATAGTTATCAGAAAGAAATAATCCTACAAGAGTGAAAAAAATGGGAGAGAAGAAAAACAACAAATGGGATTTAAAATAAATATCAGCAAGAAGGTAACCCAGTGGGAAGGAGTTATAAGGGCACCTTTAAAGAGGAATAAGAATAATCATAATAACATTAAGTTTCTTGAGCACCGTTGCATATATACTAGGAGATAATGGAGCAATGCCTTCAGAATGATAACCTATGTTTCCATACTGAGAAAAAAAAACAATAAATCAAATGTGAGGACAGAACTAAAAAGACATGCAATAATTCATAAATTTTATCATCTACATAACTTTTCTTAGGAAGTTACTTGATATATTCTCCTCCCACATACACAATAAACCAAAAAGGAAGAATGAATACATAGGAACTGGGAAATCAACCCAAGAAAGAGCTGGAGTGATGTCTCAAAATGACAAAATCTTGGCAGGCTTGGAGAACAACTAATACAGTTTGGATCTAATAGATACAGTCCCTTGGAGGAAAGTTTCCAGATAGTGGGATGGGAAAATAGTAGTCTGTGATAGAATAGAATATATGGTTAATTGCTTGGGGTAAAAATGGAGGAAATGATAAAGAAAATGATGCAAAAAAGAAATAAGGGTCATTTGGAACTCCAGGTTTTTTTGTTTTTTTGTTTTTTTAAATAACAGAAAAAAATTTAAAAAGCCATAGTCTAACTATGAAACCAAGTAAATTATTATGGACTAAATTGTTATGATGGTTAGAAGTTAAAATGTATAAGAAGAAAGTATTTATACTTGACACTAGAACCATTCCCTTTATGTGGCTCAAGGATCAGATCACTGAACTCAAAATGAAGAAAGTACAATTGCAATGTAATACCCAACCTTCACTGAAGTATTTATGCTGTCCTAATAATGAAAATGTTATTTACTGATTTTGAGGTTTTACAATCATCCATGGAACAAAGGGTCAGCATGCTAATATCCTAAAAGTATAGAGTGGGTCAAGAGATACTGGTGGAAGTTAATAGAACAAAGGGTTTAATGTATTGCTTAAAGGACAAATGCAATGAATAGAAGCCCAATAATATGTATATGAAAATTTTAGAAAAGA
>NW_006159659.1:3247142-3253021 GCF_000334495.1 Tupaia belangeri chinensis | reverse complement strand
AATTTTTCCATGAAGCTCTTTAACCACAAAAGAGAAATTTTCAGGTATAAGCTAGGACCCTGGAGTGGGAAAAAAGCTGGGAAAGGAAGGGGTCATGAGTGTGTATGATAATAGTAGCATTGTCTGCATGGGTACTATGAATGTCAGTCCAGAACCCAGGTAGAGAAACAACACAAGGGACCCTAAGCTGGGACTTTAAAGTTGGGGGGGGAGGGTTGAAGGGGTAAGGCAGGAAACAGTATATCCAGCTTGGCAGTGGTCATTGGCATTAGCAAAAGTAAAGCAGAAGCAAATCCTTCATAAGGTAATCTTCCTTCAGTTAGTATCAAATAATGACCTAACAATCAAGGAGCACAGAAGAAAAGTGAAGACATGGGACCAGCAGTTAGCGTAATGGCTGTGTCGCTGGACTCCCATGTAGTCGACTGCAGTTCAACTCCCGGCCGCGGGGGCTTTTTTTCGGGCGCGTGTGCGTGCGTGCCCAAGATCCTGAGAGGAGAATGGAGGAGAAGCAACTGGGGCGTGGCCATCCCCCCTGGGGGGTGATTTCTCACTTTCTGTCTCTCTGTCTCTCTCTGTCTGTCTGGTGAGCACATGTGCCCTATAACAAAAACCTCTCAAAAAAAAAAAGTGAAGACAAATGGAAATGAGAGAAGGTTAGAAAAAATAATCATTACACCTTAAGACTCTTAAAATTACTGATAAGGAGATTATAAGACACATAATATAGAACCCTTATATCTGAAATGTTTTTTTTAAGAGAAGAAAGCAATTATAAAATATGAGAGGTTATTAGGAATAGACTAGAAATTTTTGATGAGTAAAACTGTAACTTATAGAAATAAAACTAATAATAAAATGTTGATAATGTATTCATAAAACAGAATGCTATTCAGGCATAAAAATGAATGAACTATAGCTGTATCATCAATTACCTTACTTGCATTTCCTCTAGTCATTCGTTTTGGAATTCTAACCAGGAAGTGAATTTTCCAGGAGTGATAAGAAACATAACCTAACAGATTCAGAAAACACAATTAATTTTCAGCACAATAAATAAAAAGTATTCATGCAAAGGCACATTGTAGAGAACTTGGAGAATATCAAAGACAAAAATACATTAAAAGTAGCTCCAGTGACTAACCTGTGGTATGGTGGATAAGGCAGCTGAATCTCCCATGACTGACTGCACATTTTAAGTCCCAGACTTTGTGACTCAAGAAGCATGCTGAGTGCATGCACTTGTGTGCCCAAAATCCTGAAAGGAGGAAGACATTGAGGAGAAGGATTTGTGGTATGTCCAACCAAATGGGTGGGAGGTGCTTTCTCTCACCTTCTCTCTCTGGCAAGCACACATACCCTCTGGCTATTACTTTTTAAGAGAGATTGTTGCTATAGGGCTTGTGTACCCTCTGGAAAGACAGAGACAGAGAGACAGAAAGTGAGAAATCACCCCCAGGGCAGACAGCCATGCTGCAATCCCTTCTCCTCCATTCTCCTCTCATAGTTTTGGGCATGCATGCACATGTGCCTGGCATGAGTTTTAAGCCACTGGGTCCAGGACTCAAACCATGGTCAACTACATGGGAGTCCAGTGATATAACCATTATGCCATCTGTTGGTCTCAATTTTTTTTAATATCCCCAAATAAGAAAGATTGCTCAAAAAAAAAAAAAAAAAGAAAGAAAGAAAAAGAAAAGAAAAGAAAAAAACACTACTAGATTGATAGCAGACTACTAAATAGCAAAATTAAAACCAGAAAAGAATGTTTAGAGAAAATAAACAATAACCTAGAATTGTATGCTCAAAAATTATCTGTAAAGATATTTGAAGATCAACACAAATTATGAGACTTTGATCACCAATGACTTACACTAAAAAAAACTCCCGAAGGATTTTCTTCAGGAAGAAGAAAAATTATCACAGAACAGTGTGAGCAAGTAAAAAGATAAAAACAAATATTAATCTAAGAACCATCAATATAAACCAAGAGCAATAATAATGGATAGAATTACAACACTGAGATACTAGCATTAATATATATGCAATCCTCTTTCCTTCATTTCTCCATCCTGTCAGGATTTGAGGTATACATATATGTGCCTGGTGTAGTTTTTTTTAAGCAGCCAGGGCCTGGATTTGAACCGTGGTCAGCCATGTGGCATCTGGCTCCCTTAGCCACTGAGCTACAGGGGTGGGCCTAGCATCTAATTTTATAATGGTGTATTCTAAGTTAACATGTTTCAAGGTCATTATTTTATTTGTTCAGAGTGAAGATATTAACATTGTTGATAACCAAACATTCATAATAAATATTCAAGCATGAATATAAAAGAATAGAAATATAATTAGCAAAACAATAAAGACTATAAAAGAAACTTTAACCTAAAAAGAGAACAAAAATTTTTAACCAGAGTAAATAGAAATTAAAAAGTAAGATAATTGAATCAAGTGTGTATGTGTGGGTATGTGTATACACACATACAAAAATATATATAAATAAAGAATACAAATAGATTACATTTACCAATTAGAAACAGAGATTACCGTAGTGGATAAAAACAGACAAACAATAGCTAGCTCTAGGTCTTTATAGAAGGCATAACTAAAACATGAGAAACAAAAGGTAAAAAACTGAAGTATGAGAAAAATATACTTTGTAAATACTGACTAAAAGAATAAAGATGTTGTTATTAATATCTTATCCAACATACTTTAAGACAAAAAGCACTATTAGAAATGAAGAAGATCACCATATAAAGAGGAAAAATTCAAGTCACTAGAAAGATAACATGATTCTTAATATGCATGAATGTAAAAAATATATCAAAATCAGTAAGACAAAAAGTTGACACAAGTACCCTGGGAAATTGATGCACACCATTATATACTTAGTGGAAAATTTTAACACTTCTTTCTTGATTAATAACTCATGAGTAAAAAAAAAATCAATATAAAGAAAGAAAAAGAAAACTGGAAATAACCCAAATATCCATTTAACAGTAAAATATAAGGGAAAGTGTTTATCTTCATAAAATAGAATAACATACAGTTATGACAGCTATGAAAATAAATGAGCTATAACCATATCAACAGTATGCATAAATATCACAAATATAATGATGAGCAAAATAAAATAAGCCCTCCAAATATATACTATATAATTCCATTACATAAAGTGCAATCAGAGGACCTGTAGTGGGATCAGGGGAACTTTCCCTTCTAGATATCAAAATTTATTATAAAACTCTTGTAATTACGACAATGTGGTAATGGGTTGAGTTAAAACAAACTGTACATACAAGCATTGAAATAGCACGGTATGCCTCATAAGTATATATAAACATAAAATTATTATTTGACAATATGAAATACACAAAACATCTGGCCAATGAGTTAAAATAAGGATCAAAGAAATATGAATGTATGTATAGAACCTTGATATGTATCAGAAGTAGCCTTGCCTATAATTTAGAAATAGAAGGACTCTTCAGTAAGTGGTACTGGTAACAATTGTTTATCCTTGCCTAAAATTTGAAGCAATTGGATAGATTCTTAAATCATAACATTCACAAAAATCAGTACTAAAAGCTTTGAAGACTCTAATGTGAAATGCAAAACTTTTAAAATTTTAAAAAAGTATAGGAGAATCTTTTTATTCTTTTTTTTAAAAAAAATATTTCTCCTTTATGACTTTTGTGTAGAGAGTTTTTAAAAGAAAAAAATATCTGAGCATAAAATCAAATGTGTATAAACTTAACTGCTTTATAATTTAGTACCACTCTTCATCATCAAAACATACTAGAAAGAGGGGAGAAATGAAGTTAAATGAAATAAGCTATTTGTAATGCAAATAACAAAGGATTAGTGTCCAGAGTATGGAAAAAAATATAATTATATAAGAAAAAGAAAACCCAACAGGAAATTGTGGTAAATACATAAAATAGGGACTTCACAGAAAGTGAATTATTAATAGCCAAAAACAGATGAAAAGATTCACAAATCTTTTATTAATGCAAGTAAAAAATAAGAGATATAATACTACACATCTACCAGAGTAACAAAAAAATTAGGAAGTATGATATAGGCTTGTTATAAACAGGAGCACTGCTGGGACTGTAAACGAGAATTTGAGAAAACAAATTGTCACTGTTTCTCAAACAGAAAATTTACATAGCCCTGATCAAATGATTTCATGTTAAAGGATGTTAAATCTTACATATATTCATCAGAAGGCCTATATAGGAGTTGTCATAGGCTTACTGTTTGTAACAGTCCCAAACTAAAATTGATCTACTCCAAATCTGCAGATTGAAGGAAATTTTAAATAGTTTGTGGAAAAATGGAATTAGCACTCAAATTAATTTCCATGCAAAATAATTAAAATTCCTACATGGTCTTTTCATTTCATAATATGCATTTCCATGAACTTGTGAAGGCTCTCTCTCTCTCTCTCTCTATTACATAGCACATAGCACATCTGTGCACTTATATATGTGTATGGAACATTATTCAATAGTGAAATTTGAGTAGGTACAGCTACATCCAGAGACAGGGATTAATCTTAGATATATAATGTTGGATAAACAAAAGCATCAACTCTTGGGCCAGCAGGTAGCAGGGTGGTTAAGGTGCTGGATCCTACATGACCAACTGCATGCTTTGTGTCCCAAACCCAGTGGCTCGAAAAACACACCAGGTGCATATGTGTTTACGCCCAAAATCCTGAGAAGAGAATGGAAGAGAAAGGACTGTGGCATGGCCATTTCCCCAGATGGTGATTTCTCACTTTCCCTCTCTCTGCCTCTCTCTGGCAAGCTCACTCACCCTATAGTAAAAAACTAAACAAATAACAACAACAACAACAAAGCAAGTCTCAACAGCCATATATGATGTAATAGAAAAAAAAAACTAAAAAATACATTGTTTGGGCATACATAAATATGTGGTAATGCTGTTACAAAAAAGCCCAAAGCAGAAGAAGATTCCTCATGACTCCTGAGAACTAGTGATTTCAGGGAAAAAAGAGAAATGGAGATTTTCTACTGATAATTCAGCCTCCAGCCCACAAACTCGAGTGATGGATCTAAGGAAACTATAGCTAAACATCCAAATACTATTAGGGTTAACATATCCCTCAATATCTACTGAGTATGCTGTGTAAAGGGGATCGAAATGGAATGGAAAAGAGATTCCAGATCACTTCTTTCTGCATGCTCCTGAATGCTCAAATTGAACTTCAAGTTTAGGAAGAAACATACCATCTTTCAGATGACTAGAAATCACCACAGGGCCATAAGAAATATGGGAAAACAAGAAAATACCTCTCTTCCAAGGGAAAAGAATAACTCCTCTTCATCCGCAGATAGTTTAATGGAAATCATCTAAATGTCTGATCAAGAATTTAGAATATCCATAATGGTGAAGCTAACAGAGATGGAAGAGAAGAGAGACAAGGAACTGCAGAAGAGAAAGGAGAAAGATGATGAGTTTCACGAGGTGAGGAAATTCTTGCAAGATCTAAAAGAGGAATTACACACTTTAAAAAAGAATCAAAGGGACCTATTAGAGATGAAGACTATAATACAGAAAGTCAAAATCTCCCTTGAAAGTATTAAAAGTGGACTAGATCATACAGAAAATAGAATCTCAGAAATAGAAGAGAAAATTGCTGGCCTAGAAAAATCTACCACAGGGAACCAGTAGTTAGCGTAATGGCTATGTCGCTGGACTCCCATGTAGTCGACCGTGGTTCGTGTCCCGGACCCGGTGGCTTAAAACTCACGCCGGGCACATGTGCGTGCGTGCCCAAGATCCCGAGAGGAGAATGGAGGAGAAGGGATTGCAGCGTGACCATCCCCCCTGGGGGGTGATTTCTC
>NW_006159659.1:3240794-3246348 GCF_000334495.1 Tupaia belangeri chinensis | reverse complement strand
ATGTACCTACTATTTGAACAGAATCCTAACCTGTTTCCTGACTTTAAGTTTTAAGCAAAGTTCCTTAGCATTTCTTTGATTTATTAAAGTTAAAACTGCTTTTCTTGAAATTACCAGCTGAACTTGCTATTGAAAGTAGTTAGATTATTTAAGAAATTGTGTGATCAATAAAATGTGGGTGGAAAAGGAATGGAAGACAACTGTAGACAACAGAGACAGTGGGAGAAGGGGGTGGGAAAGGGCAGAAGGTCAGAAATAGGTGTAAAATAAATAATGAAACTAGAAATGGAAAATTATTGATGATAACACGCATGATTAAGCCACTATGCAGTATATTCTGGATGGGAAATAACATTTTGTATGCTGTAACGATGCTTAGGGAATGAGTGTAAATTAATTAATTTAAAAAAATGTTTCAGGAAAAAAAAATCCCAAAGGAAGGGCACAGTGTAGGATGATATATAGGGAAGTGGGATTATGGAAAAGCACATAGGTCGATACAAGGTAAGGTTAATGATCCATTCTTATGATGTTAACTATATTATTATGCTTTATGATTTGATATATGTTACATATATTGTCTTATATTAATATTTTGAAGAGAATATGGGAAAGTATGATTCCAAGAAACAGTGACAGGAAACAAAGCAACTAGAAATTAAGGATTTGGAATATAAAATAGAACTAGGGATAAGATTAGAATCTTAAATACAGGAAGTTCTGTATAATCGCTAGGAAAAGGCCATACATTTGGATTTAAGTTTCTTTATGGATAGTTTGAATATAGTATCATATTATATAACATGGACTGTGTGGAATTTAATACTAATCAATTACTGTTTGCTACTGACCTTTACTATTCTGATGAATGTATGAGGGGTCTTCAAAACATTCTTGGAACATATGTATTATGAAAAAAAATTTATGCATGAACTTGAACAATTTTTGTACTGGGAACCAGCAGTTAGCGTAATGGCTATGTCGCTGGACTCCCACATAGTCGACCATGGCTCGCATCCCGGACCTGGGGGCCCACCGGGCACATGTGCGTGCATGCCCAAGATCCCGGAGGAGAACGGAGAAGGGATTGCGGCGCGGCCATCACACCTGGGGGGTGATTTCTCGCTTTCTGTCTCTCTGTCTCTGTCTGCCTGGCGAGTGCACACTCCCTATAGAAAAAACCTCTCAAAAAAAAATCTGTAAGATATATTTCATTCAAACGTGTGTATTACTTTTATTTTTTAAAAGAAACAGTGTAAAGATAAACCAACTAATAAAAAACGATTACCTATAGGAGAGAAGGGAAGATACATTTTGGAAGTGAACAAGATACAGTCTAGATTTCTCTGAAACTAGTTCTGCAGTTTAGACTGTGCATATATGTGAATGATTTAAATGATTGAAAAACAAAATTTTAAAAATTTTTTAAAAATCTCAAATAGTTAAAACATACCAAAAATGTGTTTTTCATATAGAGTTGGCACCATAAATACATATGAAAGAATTATTTTAAATGACTTTAAAGCACAGTGTCTAGATACTACACCCCTCCTGGCATGTATCCGAAGGACAAACAAATTAACATAAAGGAAAAAAGAAAGAAAAAAAATGGAAATAAATTTTCAATTTCATTCAGAATCTCATTGTTAATAATATGGGTCTTGTTTTGAATCTATATCTGTATCTATATTTATCAAGAAAAGAGAACAAAAAGTTATGTGTAAATGTCATTAAGAACTAAGATATTGATCAAAAGACAAAAGAAGTAAAATTATATAATCAAGGGAGTTAAATACAATAAAATCCCTATAATCTTACATGTGAATCTAAAATATCATTGTAAACTCAGGATTCATTTTTCTCATTCTGAAGATTAAAAATTTCTGACCTCAACTTTCTGAATAGAAGGCTGAATTAATGTTAATCCCTAGCTGCCAACTTGTCATCTTTAAATACTAGTTCCTATTAAATGAACCAGAATTTCTAGGAGAAATGGGTGACTTTAGGCATGAGGCAGGAAACGCACAAGATGAGCTTTGGGTAGCTAGTGCTGGAAATCTAAGAAGTGATCAGTGTCTTGTTAAAGGAACACAGAAGCCAAATTAGAGAAATTCTAGTGTCAAAGTTGGAACAATTTGAACATCACAGGATTAATAAGTGTAATGAACATGTAAAATACATAAACAGAAGAGAATTCATAATGATAATAACAAGTAATCTATTTCCTTTGGATTGTGCTATAAGAAATCAACTTATTATTTTGAAAATTTATAAAATAAAATAATGCAACATTTAACCTGCTGTTCATGTTTGAACTATATTTCAGAGTAACTGAATACCTTGTAATGAAGCATTCTTTTTAGAAATCCAACTAATAAATTTATTAATTACAGTATTAGAAAATCATAAAGAGTTCCTAAAATTTTTGAGTAAAAGGTAGATGGATAAAATTGATACATCAGACTAAAAACACCTGAACCACAGACTGATTTTAGCATCACTAAAATTAGGACAGCTAGTCTACATGTATTTCCTGAGGAGATGCAACAGGCAGTAATATACCACCATTGACGTATATTTACAAAAAAAAAAAAAAAAAAAGTGGGGGGAGTAATAAAATTTAATAATGCCTCTTCATCTAACTTGTAATTTTAAGAAATACAAAGGATGGAGAATTGTGTTAAATTATACCAGGATGATACAATTTGTCAAATCCATACCCTAGTTAAATCTATAGAGAAAAATGGCATGCTTTCTTTAACAAATTTATTTCATGGGATTAAAAAAGGCAATGGATTAAAAAAAATGCAATATGTGGACCATGTTGAGATCCTAATTTGAACAATTCAACTGTAAAACAACAGTTTGGAGAAAATTATAAAAGTTGAATGTGTAGTAGATATTTGATATTTAGAAAATGTTGTTAATTTTAATTGGGTCACCATGGTATTGTGGAGATGTTAAGAAACATTCTTACTTTTTTAAAGGCTGAATAATATTCCACTGTGTATATATAACACATTTTCTTTATACATTTATCCACACCTGGACACTTAGGTTGCTTCTATATCTTGGCTATTGGAATAAACATGGGAGTGTTAGTACCTCTTTGAGATCCTTATTTCAATTTCTTTGGAGATATACCCAAAATGGGATTTTGGTTCCATTTAGTAACTCTAAGTTTATTGAGGAATGTCCATATATAGACTTTCTCACAGTGGCTGTAGCAATCTATTATATATTCCCACCAAGTGTACAAAGGCTGTCGTTTCTCCACATCCTTGTGAGCTGTGAGCACTTGTTATCTTAATAGGTTTTTATTTTATTTTTTTTATTTTATTCAACCTTGTGATGAAAGGTTAATAGCCATCCTAAAAAAATGTTAGCTGATAAAATATGGTTTTGACCTGCATATTCCTGGTACTTAGGGATGTTGACCATCTTTCCATATATCCATTGAACGTATTTATGTCTATTCAGGTCCTTTGCCCATTTTTTTTCCTTAGATTTTTGCCATAGAGTGCATGTCCTCACCCAAGAGAGACAGAGAGAGGCAAAGTGAGAAATCACCCCACAGGGGAGATGGCCATGTCACATTCTCTTCTCCTCCATTCCTCTTTGAGGATGTTAGGCATGCACACCTGGAATGTTTTTTCAAGCCACTTGTTCTGGGACAAAAACTGTGGCATAGGCCATGTGAAATTCATAAAAATCAAGCTATATGAATTTCTTATACATTTTATAACTCCTTATCAAATACATGACTTGCAATTATTTTTTTCCATTTCTTTTCTTTTTTTCTTTTTTTTTTTTTTTCAGAGAGAGATTTTTACTATAGGGTGCATGTGTTAATGTATTACAACAAAGGCAGACAGAAAGCAAGAAATAACCCCTCTGGGGGGATGGCCATACCAGAGTCCCTTCTCCTCCACTCTTCTCTTGGGATTTTGGGCATGCACACACACATGCCCAGTGTGAGTTTTAGGCAGCAGGGTCCAGGGCTTGAACTACAGTCAACTATGTGGGAGTCCAGCAACATAACCATTATGCCATCTGCTGGCCCCATATTTTTCTGTTTCATAGATTGCCTTTTTATTTTGTTGATCATTTCCTTTGTTATGCAGAAGCTTTTTGTTTTATGTAATCCCATTAGTCTTCTTTTTATTTTGTTGCTTGTGTTTTGGTATCATATTGAAGATATTATTGCCAGATAATTTTTTCCTATATTTTCTTCTAAGAGTTTCATAGTATCAGGTTTTACAAATTTTTAATCCATCCACTTTGGGTTCATTTTTGTGCATGGTGTAAGATAAGGGTACAATTTCATTCTTTTGCATATGAATATGCAGTTTTCCCACCATCACTTATTAAAATGACTTTCTTTTTCTCCCAATGTGTATTCTTGGCAACTTTTGCAAAGATCAACTAACCATATATTTGTGGATTAATTTCTGGGATCTCTTATTCTGTTCCACTGTCCTATATGTCTGTTTTTATGCCAGTACCATAATCTTTTGATTACTCTAACTTTGTAAAATATTTTAAAATCATGAAGTGTGATGCTTCAGCTTTCTTCTTGCTCAGTTTTGGTTTGATGATTCAGAGTTTTTTGCAGTCCCATATGAATTTTAGTATTGATTTTTTAGTTTTGTTAAAAAAATGCCACTGGGATTTTAATAAGTATCATATTGAATCTATATATGACTTTGGGTAACAAGACACTTAACAGTAGTATGGATGATATTAATTCTTCTAACACAGGTCCTTTCCATTTAATTTTGTCTTTTAAACTTTCTTTCATCAATGCTTCAGAATTATCAATGTTCAGATCTTTCACCTTGGTTAGTTGATTCTCTAGTATTTTATTCTTTCTGATGCTGTTGTAAATGGAATTATTTTATTAATTTTCTTTTGTAAGAGTTTATTTTTAGTGCACAGAAACATAACTAAATTTTATTTATTTCTAGATTTCTTTCTTTATGTATGTATTTATTTTATAGTCCATCACTGTATATCATTACAGTATACCAAATGAGTTTACCTATTGTAAATACACTGTACATTGGTTTTATCAAAGATATTAGCATACATATTACCATCAACAGATCATTTTCCATTTTTGTGTCCTTTAAATGTTTTGTAATGATTTTGTATGCTGCTGTATCCTGCAACTTTGAATTTATTTCTTTATTATTTTTTGTTTAAATTTTGCTATAGTTCATATGCTGACTGGAGAGAGAAAGAGAGATACAGTGGGGAAGTAAGAAAGCATCCCTCATAGGCAATGGTCACACCAGTCCTTTCTCCTCCATTTCTCCTTTCAGGTTTTTAGGCATCTACTCATACATGTCTGGTGTGGTTTCAGGCCGCTGGGTCCAGAACTCAAACTGCTCAGTAAGCCATGTGGGATCCAGTCCCTTCAACCATCATACCACTGGCTGGTACTTTTCTTTACTCTAATAGATCTTTTTTTGGTGGAGTCTTTAGTGCTTTCTATATATAAGATCATGTCATCTATAAAGGATATTTTTACTTCTTTCTAATTTGGGTGGTA
>NW_006159659.1:3222627-3240736 GCF_000334495.1 Tupaia belangeri chinensis | reverse complement strand
TATATATATATATATATATATATGGAATGTTATCCAGCCTTAAAAACAAAACACGTACTATCATTTGTAACAACATGGATGAACCTTGAGGACATTATAGTGAGTGAAATATACCAGACACAAATGAATACTTCATAATCCCATTTATATGAGAAATCTTGAATAATCAACCTAATAGAAGCAGAGAATAAAAAGGTGGTTGTCATACACTAGAGAGAGGAATAAATGGAATAATACTGGTCAAAAATGATGAAATCTCAGTTATATAAGATGAATACATTCTGGGAATTTACTGTACGGCATAGCGCCTATAGTTAAAAATAATGTAATGTATGCTTAAAATTTTGGGGGACCAGCTAGTAGTGATCCCATATGGCTGACTGTACTGTTCAAGTCCCAGAACTGGTAGCTTGAAGAATATACCAGGAGCAATTGCATACATGCCTGAAATCCCGAAAGGACAAATGGAAGAGAAAGGATCATGGTATGACTATCCCCCACAGGAGGGGTGTTCTCTCTCTCTGTCTCTCTCTTTCCAGCAAGTGCACATGCCCTCTAGTAAATTTTTAAAAAAATATTAAGATGGTAGTTCTCATGTTAAGTGTTTTTGTCAAATCAATCAATCAATCAAACAGAAGGAAACTTTTGGAGATGATGTAAACCTTTATGACCTTGATTATGATGATGGTTTTCATAGTGTATGCTTATCTCCAAATTCATCAATCTATATACATTTAAAATATACAGCTGTTTTTATATACCTCAGTAAAGTGATTTAAGAAGTCTTATTAAAATGGATGAATTTTACTGTATGTAAATTATATTTTAATATTTTTAAAATCCTAACTTAATAAGGTAGAGATGTATACATCTCATGTGTTAGATTAACTTCACAATATTCAAGTAGAAGGGGAAATAGGGATTATAGAGTTGATGGGGCTGGCAAATTATTGATAAATATTGAAGTTGGATGAAGGGTACATGGAGGTTGATGTCTTTATTTTACTTTGGTATGAAAGTTGTCATGATAAAAAAACAGTACAAAAATAAAATTTAATAGTCACATCTTATTAGTAGAAATGCCAACTCAGAACTTCTGAGCCTAAGGCTCTTTATAGGAAGTATCTTTAAGAACTGGAACTAACAGCAGGCATGCTTATTAAGTGTATAATATTAATACAAAATCCTGATCCCTAGGATCTTACAAATGATTAGGAAATAAGAACCATCCACAAACACTTGTAAAGCAAAGCACTATTCCAGGATACCAGAGATTTATGTCCGCTCTAGATATAGATCCTCTTGTTATCTCCACATGTCAAAGGATCTTGGGATTTCAGACCATGAATTTGGTAAGCAGGCACTACCTGCAATGCCAGGGAGCTTGGATGAGTATAAAAATAGGCCCATGCTTTCATTTCTAAAAACATTCTACATTTACATCACTGGACTCCTATATAGTCTACCACGGTTTGAGTCCCAGACCTGGCAACTTAAAACTCACACTCGGCATGTGTGTATGTGCCTGAAATCCCAAGAGAAAAATGGAATAGAAGGGATTATAGCATGGCCATCTCCCATATTTTTTACTATCATTCTCTGTCTCTCTATGTCTCTCTCTCTTCAGCGAGTGCACACACCCTACAGCAAAAATCTCTCATTAAAAACAAAAAAAATCAACAAAAAATCTACCAAATTGTTACCCTAAGTCTGCATCAGATCTCCATATCTACTATGCTGCAAATTTGAGAGAATCATTTGCCTTGCCATTCTGTGCTAAGAGCTGAACTTCCATGTTAGCCACCTACTCCCTATATAGGGACAGGTCAACATAATTTTTATAACATAAAATAATCTTAGGGGCTGAGTGTATATAGAGGTGACATATTCAATTGTGTGTCTTAGAACTGTTGTTTTGGGTTGGGGTGTTGGTGAAATATGTTGAGTTTCAGTGTATATGTGTGTTCTGGTATTACACACACACACACACACACACACACACACATCCACACAATAAGTAGGCAAGGTGTTTTACCATATCTGGAAGAGAATGGGCACAGAAGTGGTACTGATGGTGAGAGTACTAGCAGTGGAAAGAAGGCAAAATAACTTCAAGGTGCTTCCGAATTAGCTGGCCATAAGTGGTAGTGATAAGAAGAGGCTGGGACACTTTGGTTGGTTGTAGCTGAGACCTATTCTTCAGGAACCAAACTAATCAGTTGATCTGCTAAAGAAGTAGCAGAGATATAAAAACAAACTGTCACACTGTGGTAACAAATTAACTCAACCTAAATTTTGGAGATAGATCAGGGTAGAGAAACTCAAAAATGTGTCTTAGTGCTTTGTGGAAACTGGTAGGAGGAGAGCAAAAAGATACTGGAAATGCTCAATTCCCTGAGCAAAAAGGACTTTGGATTGGGCTAAGAGAGCTAAGTTCTGAGAAGCAGCTGTTGTCCTAGAGCAGGGATTCATTTAAATATTAAATTGACAGAAGGAAAATAAGAATAGTCTTTCTATTGACATAGCTCCAGAATTTTATTTTATTGTAATGATGTATTTTATATATTTTAAGTATAAGACTGGCTTATAAACTATAGACTCCAGCATCAGAAAGGTATAAATCAGTAAGTCGCTTTTGTGAATAACAGAAAATATTTATGAATCAGAAAGAATTAGAATTGAAACTCCAAGTATAGTATGATGATGTGATAACTGGAACCAAGAGAATATAATACATCCAGTCTATGAAAAAGCAAGTATCGAAAGAGAAAGCTGTAGAGATAGAGGACCACATTTTGATGAATGTCCATCATAAGAGGGTGATATAGGTAAGGAGAGTGAGAAAGGAGTAGGGGAAGAAGTAAGGCATCATAGTATCACAGAAGCCAAAATCTAGATACATGCATAGTTGCTAAGATAAAGAGCAGTGAGGATGGAGGACTGTCTATGATTAGCTGCCCTTTGACCTTGGAGGTAAATACACGTGTTTCTTTTATTTGGTATTATTTTGTTCTAGAACCTCAGGCAGTGTTGTATAATTGTCATGAATGGTCTATGGTAACCAAAGCTGGAATACTCGCCAGAGGAATGGATAAGATAATTATCTGGACTTCTTTCTGAGGTATAAGGATAGACCCTTGAACCTAAAGAAGTGTAAGACCCCCACAGAGAGCACTGTGGACCATCAGAGAAAAGGGGATCCTGGCACAAGAAGTAAATAACTGAAAACAATGCATGTGCATTCTCTTCTGCATCTCCAGAGCACTCAGAATGGCACTTCTGTCTTAATCTACCAAAATAGACCTTCAAAAATGACTAGATATTTTGTGCCATAATGCACTTCCAGGTAAATTTCCTGGTTGAAGAAAATGTTCTCCCTCTGAAGTTATCCTGCTTTTGCCAAGCCTACCTGCAATGCAAAGACTACACAGAATCAGACTCTATGTAAAGCTTTAAAGAAATACATTGTTAACAACAGAATACCTCTGTGTGACATAGTGAGGAAAGCATACAGACTAAAAGGGTAGCTGGAGAATGTGCCAGATCTCTGGAGTTTTTCCATGATGCAATCATCCCCAAGCTGTAGTCACCCTCACTGACCCCCACACCCACTGTTTTTCTCCTTACTCACGCCACTTTTCGTCAGCACCTTCCTATTTAGCAGAGATCCCCATTTCTGATACTTTGCGAGGGCTAATTATCTTCCATTTATCTGTGCAGCCCTGCATTTGCCATCTATTAGTCCAGAAACAAAAATGATGTAAATCCTTTTATATCTGGCTGCACCACCTAATTATTCCTCATTTGTTTTTATTCTCTCTCAATTTAGCATCATCTGCAAAGTTGGAAATCATGTTTTCATATCATAATTAGGGTTCTAAGAACCTCAGAGAAACTGCCTGGTGAATACACATGCCTTTGCTTTTCATTTTAATGGAGACTTTAAAAGTGAGAAAATAAATTAGGGCAAAGGAAATAATAGAGTAAAATGAAAGTTTCTAGAATATAGATGAGGAAATGTGATAGAGCAACATGGGGAGAGAAGCTTCCAGCATTAGAGTACAGAAGCCAGCCCCCAAAGTGCAGCCAGCAAGTAGATCAGCATTACTGCCTCTTTGCTTATAAGAATCACCTTCACTTCTTTTATTCTATGTGTTGAGGTATGCCAGGGATGGGTGATTTTTCTCACTGAATAAACACCTTTCCTTAATTACACAAAATATTTACTTTTCTATAGGACATCAATCTGGATGAAATTGAACAAAAGAATGTAAGTTGAACAGACATGGTCACTACTAAGAGAACAGAATCTATAGTTCTTTTTTTTTTTTGAGAGAGAGATTTTCACCGTAGGGCGCGTGCGCTCGCCAGACAGACAGAGAGAGACATAGAGACAGAAAGCGAGAAATCACCCCCCAGGGGGGATGGTCACGCCGCAATCCCTTCTCCTCCATTCTCCTCTTGGGATCTTGGGCACGCACGCACACGTGCCCGGCGTGAGTTTTAAGCCACCGGGTCCGGGACACGAACCGCAGTGGACTACGTGGGAGTCCAGCGACATAGCCATTACGCTAACTGCTGGTTCCCCCAGAATCTATAGTTCTAAAGGGAGGAGAGAGAAACAGAAACACGGCAACCTGGTGAAGAAGTTCTGAAACTCTTGCTGTAATGTTATTTCTATTTTCATACACAAAATATCACCTCCTTGGGGAAACCTCTCTCATGAATCACTTAGATCCTCTCCAAAACTTTCTTCAAGGTTTCTTTTCCTAGATTTTATGAAGTAACTTCATCTTGCTCTAGGTCATCTACGAGTTTTCTTACCTGTGTACCTATCCTCTTTTTTATCCTTCCTCCCTTAGAGTACAGAATGTAGATGTAATACTCTAAGATTGAGTTTGTACTGCCAGGTATTTTATATATATTATTTATGAAAGCATACTGATATGTATTTGTCCTCCCTACTGTGTTAGTTAAAAATCTGAAGAACAGGAATGATGTATAAGTCATAACAAACTAGGTTTTGGTCTAGTGACGAACAATCCCCAAATAGCAGCTTCAAAGAACAAGGTTTATTTCTCACATTTCATGTCTACTTTAGGTCATCAGGAGGGCTCTGCTTATCTTTGCCCACTGATTAAGTTTGATAGAGACTTCCATACCTGCTCCTATAATTTCAGAGGGAGGTAAAAAAGAAATG
The DNA here is from genome assembly GCF_000334495.1 of Tupaia belangeri chinensis. NCBI lineage: Eukaryota > Metazoa > Chordata > Mammalia > Scandentia > Tupaiidae > Tupaia > Tupaia belangeri. The sequence continues at coordinate 3,235,536 of NW_006159659.1, read as the reverse complement.
GAAGAACCATCCTCTGGATCTTAAAAGTCCTTAAACAATACATATCATCTCTGCTGACATTTTTACTGCTCTAAGAAACTCACATAGCCATACCTGACTTCAATAGACTTGGAATGTTTAATTGTCCTATAGGTATGTGCTCCGAATATCTGTGAACAATACAGTATATTCCAAATTATACTTTCCATCTTTATACCTTTTCATTGAACTAGTAGGAGTATTTCTCTACACACAATGACCACCAAGGTGCCAAAAATAAGTACAGCTAATCAGCCAAAGGAATGATGTAGATTTGTTTTAAGACTTACCACTTACTTTTACCTATAAATCTTTCTCCCAGTTCTTTTGCCTGCTCACATCACTCTATTAAACTATCCTAAAATATGTTTCAGTTCTGTACAAGCAGTAATAGACACACAGAGGCAAAGTCTATATGCACATTTTGCCAAAAGAGATGATGATTTAGTGAAGCTCAAGCTTATTCTTACCTTCAAAAATTGAGCATAGAACATGAAAAACATAGGCAACAAAAGGAAAAATAGAGGCCAGCAGGTGGCATGGTGGTTAAGGCACTGGACTCCCACATGACTGACCTCAGTTCGAGTTCCATTCCTGATAGCTTGAAAATCTCACCAGGTGCATGTGTGTGCATGCCCAAAATTCCAAGAGGAAGATGGAAGAGGAGAAATTGGGGTGTGGTCACCCCCTAGGCGATGATTTTTTTTTATTTTCACTCTACTCTCATTGTCTCTCTCTGGTAGGCCTGTGCCCCCTGTGCAAAAACTTGAAAAAAGGGAAAATAAACAAGTAAGACTATATCAAACGAAAATGTTTCTACAGTTTTAAACAGTAAAATTAAAAGGTAGCACACAGATTAGGAGAAAGTATTTATAAATCATATATCTGATAAGGGACTAGTATTCAAAATATATATTTTAAAACTCATACAATTTCATAACAAAAAATTCCAACAATCTAATTTAAAAATGGGCAAAAGACCTGAATAGATATTTGTCAAGAAAAAGACATTAAAAGTGGCCAATAGTTATATGGAAATGTACTCAACATCATTAAGTGTCAGGGAAATGCTAGTCAAAACCATGATGAGATATGAATGACAATTGTTAGGATGTGTGTTACCAAAAAATCAAGAGATAACTAGCATTGATAAGGATGCAGAAAAAATGGAATCATTGTACATTGTTGCTGGGAATATAAATTGATGGAACCATTATGGAAAACAGTATGGAGGTTCCTAAAGAAATTAAAAATAGAGCCACCATATGACTCAGCAATCACTCTTCTGAGTATGCAACCAAAGGAAATGAAATCATCACACCTCATAAAGATACTCACATTCCTATATTCATTGCAGCATTATTCATGATAGCCAACATATGAAAATAACCAAGGTTTCTATTGTCAAATAAGTAGGTAAAAGATTATGTGTGTGTGTGTGTGTGTGTGTGTGTGTGTAATTTCTCTTTTAAAAAGAAGATCCTAACATTTATAATAACATGGATGAATCTATAGAGGACATTATGCTTAGTGAGATATATATGTAATATATATCCGATATAAATTGTATCTAATATATATAAATATAATATGTGATATATGTAACACATATATGTCATATATTTGCATATAGATATCAAAAGAACAGAAACAGAGTTGAGTTGTGGTTACTAGGTACAGGGTTGGGGTGGGGCAGAGTAAATGGGGAGAAATAAGTCAAAAGGTACCAAGTTTTAGTTATGTAGTATGAATAAGTGTAAAGAGCTGATGTATAGCATGAGGACTATAGTGAATAATATTGTATTGTATACTGGAAATTTGCTAAGATTGTACATTTTAGATATTCTTTCTACACACACTTACATGAGGTAACTATATAAGATCATTGATATATTAATTTGACAATAATATCATTTCACTATGAACATGTTTATCAAAGCATCATGTTCTGTATTTTAAGTTCATACAGTAAAATAAAAAAGAATTAAGCATAAGTGGACCAGCCCTGTTGCCTGGTGGTTAATAGAGCCAGATCCTACATAGTCAACTGTGGTTCCAATTCTCGATCCAACAGATTAAAAAAATACACCGGGGACATGTGTGTGGATGCTCAAAATCCTTAAGTGGTAGAGAAATGGAAGAAAAAGGATTGCAGTGTGACTGTAATCCATTGGGGGTGCTTTCTCCCACTTCCTCGCTTGCTATTTCTCTGGTGAGCAAACTTGCCCTCTGGCAATTAAGGAAGAAGAATTAAGCAAAAGAATTTTAATAAATTTGGACAACTACAGAAACTGACCTTTGAACATTAATATAATAACTATTTCTATTCTGTTTTTTAAATTGTAAAATTTTTTTGAGAAGTTTTTTGCTATAGGGCGCATGCACTCACCAGAAAGAGAGAGAGACAAAAAGGGAGAAGTCACCCCCCAGGGTGGATGGCCACACCACAATCCCTTGTCCTTCATTCTCCTCTCGAGATCTTGGGCATGCACGCACACGCGCCCAGCGTGAGTTTAAGCCACCAGGTCTGGGACTCAAACCATAGTCAACTACATGGGAGTCCAGTGACTTAGCCTTTATGCCAATTGCTGGTCCCTAAATTGTAAATTATTTTTGCCTGTAACTCTACCAGTAACTCTATATATCCTGGAATGCTTTGTGCTTTGTCAAGAAATCCTAATATTAAATTCAACACGATAGCCAATACCTACTAGAGCTGCTGTCATTGGGAATTATTTTCAAAAAGTGAGAACTTGTTAGGAGAGGGGAGAAGGATAATACTAAAAATTTACTAGAGTATGTTAGAAAGTCACAGACCCAGCATATACTGAAGAAAACTTGAGTGATAAAACATGAGCAGGCAGATTTCTTTTGTTTTCTTTTTGAGATTTGTTTTAAAAGGAAACAGTTTTAATCAGAAGTGGAGAGAATGGGAGATGAGAAGATCATACAGCAAAAAAGAAAATATCCCACAATTTTGTTTTGGCTTGTTGTAGTATTAGCTTTCCTTTTTTTTTTTTTTTTTTTTTAATGCTGCATTTCTACTCTGAACATGATGAATTCAATCTCATAATCAATGCATTTTTGCTTAAAACATTTAAAAGCTCTGGAAAACATAAAATCTTATTTTGAAAGTATTGAAATTATTCAAAACACTGAGCCCTTAAGCAAAAATGTCAGCAAAGTACTCTTGTTTATCCTTTTTATTCTACAAAGTTTCTATCTCTATCCTTGTCCTAGTCCCTCTGCCTCAGGGTCCCTGAAGGGGGGCTTGAAAACACGGTCTGCTTCTACAAATCCAGGTTCTGTCTTCATAACTGAGTGCACCTGCAAGATTTGCGTCAGCAAGTGCAGGCTCTGAGCACAACAGGGACCCGTGTGTCAGAACTGACATCTCCCGCAGCTTCTGCAGCCATGGCTTTCAGCTGTCAGTGATCACAAACAACAGTACTGGCCATCCGAGGTTAGCACTGCTGAGCTGGCTGCTGCTTCCTGTCTTTTGGAGGGAAGGCATAAAAAATGTAGCTTGGTTTAAAAGTCCTTGCCATTAGGTAAAAGGCAGATGGATCCTTTCTGGAGAGATGCCAAAGCATTCATGCTTGAAACCATAAAAATTTAAATACACACACACACACACACACACACACCACATACTTTTTTCTTATTTACTATTCTCACACCTCAACATTTACACCTACTCATATTTTAGGCATTTTGCTTACTTCCTCCCAGCAGTTTGAGTCCTGGACCCAGCAGCTTCAAACTCACACTGGGTGTGTGCGCATGTGTGCCCAGGATCCCAAGAGGAGAATAGAGGAGAAGGGATTGTGGTGTGATTGGGAGGGGGGGTGATTTCTTGCCTTCCATCTCCCTGTCTCCCTGGTGAGTGCATGTGTCCTAACAGTAAAAATCTCTCAAAAAATAAAAATCCTACAGGTATTTCTTTCAGTTTCTTTGAGATGTATTTTATACGCCATATAACGCACCTATTTAAAGTATACGCTTAAATAATATATTCACAGAGTAATCATCACCACAGTCCAATTTTAGAACATTTTCATCACCTCAAAAAGAAGCCATATACTCATTATCAGCCATTCCTCCAGACCCTGGCCACCAGTAATCTTCTTTTTGTCTCTATGCATATGCCTATTCAGTCATGATAATTGATCACAGCATGCATGTGCGTGTGTCCATAGACATTTCCTTCGAAGCTTTGAGCTAGGACTGCTGGAGAAAACAAAAAGAAGCATTATCAAGGCCAGTGTCATCCTAGAACAGGCAGCTCCAGTGCCAAATGGAGGGCAAGCCCAAAGCCCCAAGCACAGTTAAGGGGAGGGATCAAGTGTATGCAGAACCAAAGTAGGACACTAGAGATTTATATAGAAACAGAAGTAGATCCCAATATCTACTAGGCCAGCTAAAAGGGAAGGGAACCTAAAAGAATGTGAAGTGAAAGGAATAAAAGGTACATGCACTGAGACCTAGAAAAACAACAGATGAAGAAATTATTAAAGTTTGTTTATATCCTTCCTCTTTATGGCATACCTGCCCAGAAATATTTTGTTTGAAAATAATCTTTTACCCCTAGAGATCTGTACAACCTAGTGCCTATAGTTAACAATATTATATTCTACGGTTAAAATTCGATGAAGATGGCAGATTTTAACTATCACAAAACTACTACTAATAATAAATAGTAAGATAGGGGACATTTGGAGGCATAGATTGTGGTGTGGCTTCATGTGTATGTATTTATCTTCAAACTCATCAAGTTGTATATATTAAATATGTATAGCTGTTTGTATATCAATTATACCTCAGTAAAGGTGTTTTAAAATATTTTTTCATTACAAGGCCAGCCCCATGGCTCAGTGATTGAGCACTCCACTTCCAGGAGCTGGATCCTGCATAGACATTCATGGATTGAGTCCTACCCTGGTGGCATGAAAGACATACCAGGTACATGTACAGGCTTGCCTAAAATCCTGACTGCAGGAAGAAATGGAGGAAAGGGAGTTGTGGCGTGACCATGCCCCATTAGGGGTTGCTTTCTCTGGCAAATACATGTGCCCTCTGGCAATATATATATAATATTTTTATAACTTAGATTATATCACTATAGCCTTTCATCGCATATCCATCCAGAATAGGTTCTATCTAGAGCTACTCTCTATAGCTCCTCTTGTACCAAAAGTAGATTGCACTAGGCATGTTGTTTGGCATCTTGCTTTTTTCTCTCTCTCTAAAAAAAGCAAAATTTGCTACGGGGCAATGCACTTTCCAGAGACATACAGAGAGATGAAAAGAGGGAATGCATCCACATATAGAATGAGCATGCCACAATATCTTCTCCTTTTCTCCCTCCTTTAAGAATTTAGGTCATGCGTGAACATGAACCCAGTGTTTCTCAAGCCCCAGGTTTGGGATCCAAACTGTTGGTCATATGGAATCCAGCCACCTTAACCACCAGGTCATAGTCCGGCCTGCTTTTTTCTCTTTAATGATCTCTCTCTTAACATGTCAATAAATTGCTCTCCAGATTTCAGGTTATACCATGAGACCCATATTCCCATAATGGAGAATACCCAAATTAAGAGTATTGTGAAAATAGGATTCAGACATGAAGATTAGGAGTAAATTTTTGAAACATTTTTAATATATTGTTATAAAAAATAGCATATTAAGGATAACATATATCCAGTCTCATCTTTGGGAGACTATGAGTCTAGCTGCATCTCTCATTTTCATCCAGCTGAGGGGGGTAGAACTTAGTGCCCAGATAATCTAAGTCAGTGATGTTGAGCACCTTTTCATACACTTGTTTGCTATTTTTATATTATCTTTGGAAAAATTGTCTTTTTAGGTCCTTGGCTTGTATCTTAATAGGGTTACATGTTTTCTTGCTATTGAGTTGTAAGAGCTCTTTATATGGGACCAGCAGATGGTGTAATGGTTACGTTGCTAGACTCCCACATGACTGACTAAAATTTGAGTTCCAGACCTGGAGTCTTGAAATTCATGCCAGGTTAAGTATGCATGTGTTCCCAAAATCCCAAGAGGAGAATGGAGAGAAGGGATAGCAGCATAACCATCACCCCTGGGGGGTGATTTATCTGTCTGTCTCCCCAGAGAGCACACATGCTCTATAGCAAAAAAAATCTCTCTTTAAAAAATTATTTATAAATCTTGGCTATTAACGCCTTATCAGCATATGGTTTGCAAATATTTTTTTCATAATGTATAGATTGCCTTTTCATTTTTCATTTCCTTTGCCGTGCAGAGATTTTTTAGATTGATGTGGTCTCATTCATTTATTTTTTATTTTGTAGCTTGAGCTTTCAGTATGAAATCCAAGAAAACCTTGCTAAGTACAATGTCAAGGATTTTTTTTCTGTAGTTTCCTTCTCAGAATTTTATGACTTCGGGTCTTAAATTTAGATCTTTTATCCACATTCTGTTGATTTCTGTGTGTGGTGCGAAGTGAGAGTCCAATTTCAGGCTAGACTGTGGTGTGGTGGTTAAGGTGACCATAGCCCACTTGGCTGCTCTCATGTTTCAAGTTCCAGACACAGCGGCTTGAGAAACATGCTGGGAACATATACATACATGTTTAAATTCCAAAAGAAAGAGAAATGGAGGAGAAAAGATTGCAGCATGACCATTCCCCATGGGGGTGATTTCTCACTTGCCCTCTCTCTGTCGTCCTATCTTGAGTGAATGCATGTGCCCTCTGGCAAATTTTTTTTAAAAGAGTCCAATTTTGGGACCAACAGTTGGTGTAAGTCGCTGGACTCCCATGTAGTTGACTATAGTTTGAGTCCCAGACCTGGTAGCTTAAGCTAACGCTGGGTCCATATATGTGCGTGCCCAAGATCCCAAGAGGAGAATGGAGGAGAAGGGATTGTGGCATGATCATTCCCTGTGGAGGGTGATTTTTTACTTTCTTTCTCTTTGTTTCTCTCTGTTTTTCTGGCGAGCACACATGCCCTATAGCAAACACTTCTCAAAAAAAAAAAAAAAGAAAGAGTCCAATTTCTTTTTTTCTTTTTTTTTTTATATGTGGAAATCCAGTTTTCCTAGCACTATTTATTGAAGAGACTATATTTTCTCCATCTTGTCTTGTTGCCCTGGTCACAAATTAGTTAACCACATATGTTTGAATTTATTTCCTGGTTCTCTATTCAGTTCTACTGTGTCTATTTTTATGTCAGTTTAATCCTCTCTTTACTATTATAACTTTGTAGTATTTTAAATTTAGAAGTGTGATTTTTCTGTTTTTTTTTTTTTTTTTCCTGTTAGAATCACTTAGGCTATTAGGAGGTCTTTTATGGTTCCATATACATTTTAGAGTTTTTCTTTACATTCCTATGTAAGAATGCCATTGTGATTTTGAGAAGAATTGCACTTGAATCTATATATTGCCTTGGTTAGTATGGACATTTTAACAATATTAATTCTTAACACATGAGCATGGGCTCCTTTTCCATTTATTTGTGTCTTCTTCAATTTCTTTTATTGATGTTTCTTAGTCTCAGTACATAGATCTTTTACCTCTTTGCTTAAATTTCTTCTTAAATATTTTCTTTTTTTCTTTTTTTTTGGAGAGATTTTTGCTATAGGGCATGTGAGCTCACCAGAGAGACACAGACAGAGACAGAGAGTGAGAAATCACCCCCCAAGAGAGATGGCCACACCACAATCCCTTCTCCATTCTCTTCTTCAGATCTTGGGCATGCATGCACACACACCTGGCATGAGTTTTAAGCCACAGGGTCTGGGACTCGAACTGTGGTCGACTACATGGTAGCCCAGTGATATAACCCCCCCTCTGCTTGTCCTTTTTTCTTCCTATTTTAAATGGAATTTTTTCTTTATTTTTTTTTTTTTTTTTTTGGCTAGGTGATTATTTGTATATTGAAATGGCCACAATTTTTTTTTTTTGGTATGTTGACTTTATATTATGGAATTTTACTGAGTTCATTTGTTACATCTAACAATTTTTTTATGGAGTTTTCTATTTCCTCTTTTTTCTTTATTTCTGTCAAACTGTAGTCACTTCTTTATCAACAGATGAACAGTTACTTATGGAATGTTTGTACTGTACTTTATGAAGTGACGTAAGATTCCTACTTCATGAAACTCACCCTGTCACTGATCTCAACTGCTTTTCCTTTACTGAATAATAAAAATTTTCCTTTCATTATCTAAACTGGGTACTTTGATATGAAGAGGACATCATGGATAGAAAGGCAGGACTGGTTTCGTGGGTATGCAATCTGTGTAGTCACACAGGGCACCCAGAGTTCAGAAGGATCTCACTTTTGGTATATGCTCTGTTGTCAACATATTAAATTCTTAATAATTTTATCCTTGAACTTGTGTTTTGTAAGAGAAATCCCAGGGTGCAATGGAGCATGGATGCTCAGAGGAGTCAAGTACAATATCCATGGCTCCTGTTCATTGCTGCCCTGCTCACATACTAGCATTCCAGATGCCCCTATGTACACAGAATTCCAGTGACCCATGATGAGCTCAGTTCAGGGAGACTCAAAAAAAGTTTAAGATAACATAAGGTGGATGGGGGTTCCTGACATCCTGAAGAGGTCCTAGTTTCCATTCCAACAGAAACTTGCTTTTGAAATGGAGAAAGATGGTAAGGACATTTTAAGGAACATGTGGCACCAAAGAGCTCTGTCACATACTTCTTTATGCCCACTGCTTCCCTATATTGGCCTACCACTCACACTGAAAATGATGACGTACAAAGAAAGAAAAAATAGGGCAGCTCAGAGCTCCTTTTGGTCAATCTTTCTTTACTTGTCAATAAGCTGAAGGTAGAAAATGCTGATAAATGTGTTCATATCAAGAAATGAAACAAATCTGAGTTAGCTTCATGCAGCATTTCCACTGACCTAGTAAGACTGAAATATATATGCATATATAAGCTATGAAATATGAACTATGTAATTTCAGTGATTCTGTAAATGATTTTAATGTGCCTATATTTGCATTTAAAGCTGACATTACACAATGTAAAGATGAATTGTAAAATGTATGTGAATGGTTAAATTTTTCATTTTGCTTTACTTAGAATAACACCAAGTAACAAATTAAAAACACCATGACAAATTGAGAGAGACCACAGAAGAAAGGAAAAGCTATATTTTATTAGGTTGTCAAAAAAAGTCATGACATATTTTTCTGTTTTTCTATGTAAAAATACATCATGACTTTTCCACAAACCTAATAGTATCTTTAATGGTATTTTTCCTGCATTTTGAACAAGGGTTTCCACATTTTCATTCTTCACTGGGTTCCACAAATTGTAGGTGGTGCTTTCTTGAGAGTAGAGAATGCCATGGAACATATGAGTGAGTTTCTTGGCTTTAACAGATCAGTAAATAAGTGATTAGATTGGAGAGAAGAGCATGTGAGCAAATGAGTGGACTTTAAAGGCCATGCCGAAAGGATAAAATTTACTGCAAAAGGGGACCAGTCCATTGTTGAGTCAAAAATATGTATTTTTACCACTTACAAATGATACAGTTTTAAATGCTGGTGTAATTTTAAATGCACAATTGTAAGAAGTAAGCAAACAAACCAATAAGCACTTAGCAAGCAAATAAGCAAGCAGTCAGCAAAATAGTACTTTAATTCTGGAGTGGTGGGTAGGATGTAATAAAGTGAGATGAACTGGAGACTGGGACAATAGGTGAAAGAAGGTTGCATTTGATATAACTTTCAACATATTAAAGAGCCACTTAAGATCTAAGAATAAAACCACAGCAGTGGGTCCTTTAATCTTAGAAGATCCATCTTTTCACATTTAGAACCTTTCCTTTAAATATGGCTATTACCTGAAGTGACCTCTCTTTCCAATCTTTTCTCAGAAAGATATTTTCTTGGGGGACCAGCAGTTAGTGTAATGGCTATGTCGCTGGACTCCCACGTAGTCGACCGCGGTTCAAGTCCCAGACCCGGTGGCTTAAACTCACGCTGGGCACATGTGCGTGCGTGCCCAAGATCCTGAGAGGAGAATGGAGGAGAAGGGATTGCAGTGTGGCCATCCCCCCTGGGAGGTGATTTCTCGCTTTCTGTCTCTCTGTCTCTCTCTGTCTTTCTGGCGAGCACACGTGCCCTATAGCAAAAACAAACAAACAAACAAAAAACATCTCTCCAAAAAAAGAAAGAAAAAAAAAAAAGAAAGATATTTTCTTGGAAAAAAATGAATACTTATACTTTTATTATTTTTGAAATGGGCACATGGACCCATTCACTGCGACACCCCATGGATTTAAAACTTTTCTCATAGATACAGTCCTTGGGCAGGGTGCGGTCAAGCTACCCTAGGCCCTGTGGACAAAAGATAAACACTCAGCTATCAGTGCAATTACCCTGGAGATGAAACATCTTGATGTTTGTTTTTCTGCCTTGTTTGGCTATCTCCTCCCCTTGTTGTAGTCATGCTTGAAGGAACAGATGTCATTCATGCTATAAAAGCAAGCCTTTTGTCCTCCTTGCTCATCAAGCACAATTCATTTCACACAGGTGCCCACTCCACGGATAACAGATGCATTTAATAAACTGGCCATCACTCCAGAATGACAGAAGGGCATTCTTCTGAGGTCAGTGACTTTGTGCCATGCCCTGTGTTAACATAGAATAGGGCAATGGTTATAAGAAGTAAGCATTTTGTTATGTATGTAGGCTCACTTTCAACCTTGTTCCTTTCCAACTTCCTCCGGCTCTGAACATAGAAGACACTTTTCTTCCAAAGGCAGCTTTATAAAGAATGAACTCTCTCTAATTTATTTAGCTTTTCTTGTGCCAATATCCTAATAGTTAGACAGCAACTCCCAGTAAGTGGTTGATTACATTCAAGCAAATACACAGCTGAGCAATTAAGCGCATTCACTTGCACCTTAGCAGACCTGAGGTGGTAGGATGATCTCATAGAAATAATTATGACTGCTCTATCTTGCCTTTCTGAGGTTTGGGGGGAAATTGGCTCATAAAATTGGCTTTGGGTTAAGTGGGCTGTTTCCTGTTGTTTCTGACTGAGAACTATTTAGATGTATTTTGTTTTTGTTTTTGTTTTTGTTTTTTGTTTTTGTTTTTGTTTTTGTTTTTGTTTAGTGGGTTTACACTAAATACCATGCCAATCTTTTGCAAAATGGACTCTTTCCAGTTGAGAACAGGGATCCTTGAGCTCAATATAGAATTGAGGCAACTATAGGTAAACTAGGTGATTTTGTATATGTAATGTTTGTCTTAATTTTCAAAAAATTGTTTGCAAGTATTTCTTTGGGAAACATCATAGTCTTGTGGGAAGAACAGTTAAGAAACAGGAAAACAGCATATTCCAGCTCTTTTACTAGTTGAATAGGTAACTTAAGCAATGTCTCTGTGCCTCAGTTTTGCTTGCCATTATCAAATACCTCATAGAGTTGTTATTAGATGCAACTAAACAGTGCAGAAGAAGAAAATGTATGGACTGTTAAACTTTGTGGAAATGATGTAAATACATGCAAACTCACTGGGCTTAGGTCTTCAACAGGAATAATTTGTTTACCTAAAGAATTTTTTTCTGCAGGAGGTAAGTGAGATTAGCCAAGGCCAGATACTGTAATAATAGCTATAACTTATATACAAGACAATGGGGGTTTCAGAGGGAAGACTATCGTTAATGCCTCAGTGCCTGTCACTTGCATTGTTACCTCACTGAATTCCTTCAATGACCCAACAGGATGATTGTATCAGGATTGTCCTTCCTTTGAGTACTGCAGGAAGACACAAAAAGCCATGGTGCCTAAAACTATTTTTGTCATTAGGATACAGAATTTGACCAAGGAAATAAAAATGAAGAACTGCTTTAGTATCAAGGAAATAAATAGAAGTGTGGGAAAACAGTGATAATAGCTAAAATTTCTAAGAGCAGTGAGATCCCGACTGAATAAAAACAAACTGGCAGATAGTAACAGATAGTAACTGAAACAGATAGTAACAATGTACGCTAATTGTACTTAGTATTGTAATATTTTCTGCTAACTGTTATATTTCTATTAATATACTCAGGTTTATAAGCTGATTATGAATTAATTTATTAGTTTTTATCTAAAATAGACTATAAACATGTGTATTGAGTATTGTATCCTCATATCTCTGTTTTCTATACACAGCCCTGCTATATCTAATTTCTTTATCTAGAATCAGCTTATGTCAGTTATTCAAGGTGAAACTGAAGTGCTTGTATATACTGGACAGTTTCTGTAGAAATCACATTGGAACTCCAAAGTATAATGTAACTCCTACCCTATAAGGCATGCTTGTGGGCAAACACCAATCTAGAGAGAGGGCAGCAAGAGAGTTAAGTGGGCTGTTTCCTGTTGTTTCTGACTGAGAACTATTTAGATGTATATATTTTTTTAAATTAGGTTTACACTAAATACCATACCAATCTTTTGCAAAATGGACTCTTTTAAAATTTATCCATCCATTTATTTTCATTTGACCAGAGAGAGAGATAGAGAAAGAGGGAAAGTGAGAAGGCAAGCCACCAGGTTGGGGACTCAAACCATGGTTGGCCATGTGGGAATGTCCAGTGCCTTAACCACCATGCCACCTGCTGGTCCCCTGCAAAATGGACTCTATCTAGCAGAGAACAGGGATCCTTTTCTCTGATCAATTCTTTTATAAACCTAGAGAATATTGTCTATAATATAATGTTTATATGAATATATGAACTATTTCATTTTCTTGATAATTAATCATCTAATATGTAAATTGGCACATTACAGGGGCTCAAAAACAGATGACCACATGATTGCTGTTGACATTATTAGTATGATCCTTTTTTTTTCTTTTGAAAATAGATAACCATGGAATTAC
>NW_006159659.1:3217821-3222617 GCF_000334495.1 Tupaia belangeri chinensis | reverse complement strand
AGTTTATATAATGTTAAAATACTTCTTTTATTTTCCCAACACTGTTAACTAGGTCTGTAAATTAATCCATGTCAAAAATATAGAATGCAAATTGACATGAGACATCAATGTTTGCATATTTCATCTCTAATGAACAATTCCAATTTAATGCAATGATGAGGCATTGCTCTGCAACACTTAGATCTCAAAGCAGAAATATGTTTAGAGCCTAGTTATGAGATCCCTATGTGTGCTATTCCTGAGGCAGCACTGTGATCAGACCCAAATTACCACTGTCATTGTTTCCTTTCTTCAAAGATTTACACTGATTACATATAAAGTACAAGATAGTAGGTACAGGGACTGTGATATACAGAATCAGATAAAGAACCTGCCCTTGTAAACCATATCATTGAGTAAGGACAAAATGATGTAAACCTGTAATTATCATGTATGATAGAAACTTAACTGTCTTAAGAGAGGTATAAAGAGAGAAGAGTTCACTTTCAGAGAGGAGATGTGTAACTACTAGAAGGAATCATGGAGAAATTGTCAGTGAATCTGAGTGAGGGGAAGGGCACTGCAGTCAGTCCAGCAAGCTATATTGTTACCATGAGTGTCCTGTCTCTCCCCCTATATCTTTAAGCTTAGTGTTAGGTATATTTCTGTCTGTCTGTCTGTCTGTCTCTCTCTCTCTCTCTCTCTCTTTCTCTCGCACACACACACACTCACACTAACAGAGTAAATAACAAAATTATTACCATGGACAACATACATCTGATATGCTTCTTAAGGACATTAGTTTCTGGATGACAGTCCCATGGGTGATGTGCTAGACACCCTTTGGGTCCCCTACACATATTAATAGCCATTACTAACAAGATGAGGGGAGGGGTAACTCATTGTTCCAGTCTGTGATTCTCAGTATAGGTCCCCTCTGAGTTTAACTAGTCCAACTACTTTCCTCTTATAATGGTGTGATTGAGTGAAGTAGAGGATGAATGGAATGTGAACAAGCCCAAGGAAATCCATGAATCTGATCATATCCATGCCTTAAGGGATCTCAGTGAGGCAGCAAATCACAATAGAAGTGGAAGGGAGATTGTGTATAGAAATTTGAGTGTGTTCGTGCTAGGGGCAATAGCTACATGGAGTTTCCAGAATGACTCTTAAATGCTCATGAGTGGCATCATAGTACAAGTTACTAAAGGGTAAGCCTAAGAGAGCACTTTAGACAATCTCAAGGAGTTTCCTAGGAGTGGAGTAATCTGTGTCCTTGAAGGTGACATGGATGTAGCAGCAAGTTGTATGAACAAGATCAAAGTACAGGTGGTGGCATTACCTACCCCATAGCCAAATTTAAAAGATTATTTAATAAGCATTTTATAAGTTTTAGGCTACTCCAACTTGATTTTGAATGAACATCAGTGGTCAGTCTTGACAAGCAAACCCATATAACTGTTTATGAAATAAATTTTATCACAAAAGGAAGAAACAAATTGGTCCCGCTTTCTTGCAGTTGCAGAAAGGTAGACAGTATTTTGTATCATCAAGTATCATGTAAGATCTGCTTCGAACTCAGGAATCTCAAAAGATACTCACACTTTATAGAGTATAGCTATATGCTATGAAGTTTCTTTTCTTTTATTTTTTAAAAATTCTGCAATTGTTAGGGCCAGTAGGTGGTGTGATGATCGAGGTGCTATCATCCTACATGGCTGACCATGCGTGATTCAAGTCCTGGACCTGGCAGCTTGTTTTCTCACTTTCCTTCTCTCTCTCTCTTTCTCTGGTCAAATTAAAAAACAATATTAATAATACATAAAATTAAATAAATAATTCTAAAAATAGCCTGTGATTGTTATTCCAACTGTCTTTTTTTAACAAATTGGTTGCCCTGGTATTAATATTTAAATTAGAATCTCTGTTTTGTGATAAGTATAGACGCATGTGAAGTTTCCTCTTTAGCAGAGAAGGTCAGTGGCAACACACATGAATTAAAACAAAAATTATTTTCACATGTTGGGTTCCCCAGGAAGCAGGCAGAATTTAGCTTTTTAAGCTTTCTTGCAATCAACCACTGTGTAATGGAAGAGAAAGGAAGCAGGTTTGGGTAGATGATAGGGAAGGTTGAGCTGTGATACTGTGATACAACCTTAGCCAACCCCAGAAATGTCCTTCTGGGTTGTCCTGAGTTAGCCAGACCTTCCTACTTTCCCATAATAAGTCCATATGGACTACCATGTGGTGGTGTGCTGGAGATAGTTCATACTAGCTTCCATGGGCTGATTTTATGCATCAAATTCCCACTGTGAATCCAGCTTAAAATCAGCATTGAAAGGAGTATTTACATGACAGAAAATGGAAATTTATCAGCCTAAGTTCTAAACTGGGGCTTGCTTGTTTTACTGGAGGGCCAGTTCTTAAATATTTACTAAGAAACCAGTGCCACCATGAGAAAAGATGTGGTCTTGAAAGAATCATCTCTCTGAAGTCGAGGCAATCCTGAAGGGGCTGACAATGGAAGGCTATATTCTGACCACAGTTCTAGTAGCTCGAGCAGCTAGGGCTATGCAGTGTCCATTCACAACAATTATTCTGTTTGTGTCTTATTTAAACAAAGAGTTTGGAGAGTCTTCAGTTTGTTTAAAATAACAAATAATGTCATAAGAAGGAAAGTAAACTGAGCAAGGAACAGATGAGAGTACAATGAGTCCACACTAAGCTCAAGTGGAGCTGGCAAAGTAATTAAAACTAACCTCTTCTGAGGACTTAGTGATGATTCTACATACCTCTTGGTTATGCCTCTAAATTGTTGGGAACTATGTCATTAACTATAATTTTACTAGAACATTACTGATTTTTTTAATGATATAGTATGGGTTTAGGATTTTGTTACTGTTATTGTATTCCTGTGGCTTTTGTCAAATTTGGCATGGGAATGGATTTACAAAATAGTCTGCTAACACTGAACTCAAAGAACTGAAGAACTATTTCCACGTTTGAATTTTGTTGTCATTTTGTTTGAATATTAACCAGGTTAAAATCACAATGTACATTGAGAAGAGTGGGTTACCATTCTGGAAGAGAATGGAAACCTTTACATTGCAAATTGACCAGGTTTTACACTGTCAGTAAATAGGTTGTCTTTCCTACCACCACTTTGGAAGATGAATACAAGGTTTAGTATTTGAATGATGGAAAGTTCAAGACAATGTTGTGAATGTGTTTTCTCTTCTAAATGCATCCACTCCAACCAGTCTCATAGTTTTAGCCAGGTATTGTTGACAGGGTACAGGAGTATGAAAATACTAACACTGAAATTGGTACAATTGATACAACACACAACCAGTAAGGCGTGTATTCTGAGTTAACATTTTCAATAACATGGGTAGATATATTCTTATGTTCCAATCATGAGCCTCAACATGCATTTTTAAGGTGGTTGCTCAAGAGAAGCTGAATCTCACAGGGTAATGGTAGTTCAAATCCCTGACCTGATTATCCTGAAACACACTGGCAATTCATGCAAGTGCCCCAAATCAAATGGGCTGAAGGACTGAAAGAAAAGGGTCACAGCCTGACCAGAACCTTGTGGAGAGTGCTTTTCTATCTCTCATGTATATGCAGACTCTATGATGAATAAAGAGGAAGGAAAAAGATGGTCACTTGGTGCTTACACTATAATTAATGGAACAAATCTAACCTCTATATGGTGGTAAATATATCATTAATTTAAGGTTAGTCCCTTGAGTTGATATTCCATCCCTAATTCATTACTATCATAAGCAATTTGTGATGTCACAGTAGGACATCTGCTCTTATATCTTGGGAAAGGCCCTAAAATCTTCTTTTTTTTTAATTTTTAAGATCTCTGCCTGTCAGTATTCTAGTTCCTAGAAGCTCCTATTTTTGAGGATAGTGTAGATATTTCCTAAGAGTGTTTTACAGTTTTTTTAGTTGTGCTCTTGGAAATAGAGGTTCCTTATGGCCCGATAATAGTAATAGATTTTTTAAGATATTATGTGCTACTCACTGTACATTTTATATATCAACTCCTTTATTCTTATAACATAGCCTTGAAGTACATACTATTTTTTATTATTTAATATTATTTATTTGTGTGTGTTTTGTTTTAGTTTTATTTATTTTTTTATTTTTTAATTTGACCAGATACAGAGAGTTAGAGAGAGAAAGCCACCATGTCAGGGACTTGAGCCATGGTCAGTCATTTGGGAGTTCAGCATCTTAACCACTATGCCATCTGCTGACCCTGAAGTAGATACTATCAGTATCACCTCAATTATGCATAAAAAAGTTAAGTAATTTGCTGCAAGTATCACAGTTAATGAGTGATAGGGCTAAGCTTTGTGTGTAGTTTTCTTCAGAGCTAACACCCTTAATTACTGTGTTATATGTTTTCTCAGTATAAATTTATAATCAACATCTCTTTATTTTTTGTCTGTCACAAGAACCCAATAAAGTGCCCCTGACCAAAATTATACAGTAATGGATGGAGTTTGAATCGAACTCAATCAGTTGGGTTGTCAGATAAGTCATGATGCATTTTTTCTTAGGAAAAACAGAAAAACACATTATGACTTTCCTGACAACCTGATAATTGTCACATAACTAAGCTATATTATCCTTGTACCATTGAAGGAAGGTCATCCAGAGAGAGATTATTATCATGTGGGATGTGACTCATGTTATTTTACTCTTCTCAGTGAAAAATTCTATCTACTCATGGCATAGCCAATCAAATGCTTTGGGCTAAGTTCTTTCCTTGATCAGGAGTTGGAAGAGGGAAGAACAAG
>NW_006159659.1:3211855-3217790 GCF_000334495.1 Tupaia belangeri chinensis | reverse complement strand
CAGGAATGTGGACAGCAGTGTTTTTTCCAAATTTTATTTGGGATGGTGATCTTGCTAAAATGCAAATTCGGATTCTGTTGATTTGAGGTGGGGCCAGATGTTCTGTATTTCTGCCAAGTGCCCAGGTGACACTGTGATTTTCCAGACCACATGTTGAATAGCAAGGGCATATGGTAGAAAAGCTTTCCCTAGAGGCTTATAATGATGACTGTTAGGAATAAAGGAAAGCTATTGCACCAGAGATGTACAATCAACTACATGAAAACAGAATGATAGGGGAAAAAAAAATTTAGGGGAAGTACAAGTGAAGAAATATTTCATGCACTTTGGCTTACTGTAAGTACAGTGATTTACTCTAAGTACAGTGTGATGCAACACATACCAAAATATGTGAGAGGAAAGTTATGTACATTCTGCATCTAGCATAATATATTCAGCTCTGCCTAATAAAAACATGAGTGCAAATGTTTCATTACCAACCCTACGTTTCTATAATTACAATGGTTATGGTGGGCATCATGTTTTTGACATGTTCTAAATAGGAAAACATAACAACTTTATACCAACTTTTCCATTATCTATACATAACTAACCTACTTTCTGGATGATCTTCCAGAAATACATTTATCCCTCATTATGTTTTGGATTGCTCTCATCCATTATCACACCAATTTGTATGCATTCTAAGATCATAAATTACTTTTCAAACTATTTGAAGAAAACACATACAGGAAATCATATATCTCGAAATGTGTATGTGTAGATATAGATAGATAGAGATGTAGATAGATGAGTAGTTTTATGACCTTTAGCAATTCCTGAATCATTAGCCAAGGCCTTAAGATTTGTTCATGCTGGTTTGAATGAGTAAAGATATGTTTGATTTATTTAAAATTCTTGAATAAACTAAACTATGTAGAAAAATATTCTGTCTTTAAGAATGAAAATTCTCAAAGGTGCTGTTGTGACAAGTTAGATCATTTGGAAAATGAAGGATTAAATGGGTAAAGAAGCCATATTTCAGAGACACGCCCAAATTTGACAGTTCACCCGTATCAGGCTGTCATTCAAAATGTTAACTGAGAAAAGCAATTAACACTTCACCTGTATGGGCTAGCATGTTTATTCATTAGTAAGGTTAAAAACCCATTTTGTATTTTATGGAAGATTTATGCAAATAAGAAAGCAATTAAGATGTTTCTTGCCCAGATGTCACTATCAATTATAAGACAGGCTTCTATAGATTGAAGATGAGCATGGGACTTACTTAGAAGTTGAAAAATATAATCAAGTGCATATATGATAGAAAAATGCTAGTTTGAGAATGTAAAAGATAGAGAAGAAACCTAAATACTGATTTGTCTAAAAGATCTGATAAAAACTACTTACCACTTTGAGATAAGGTAAAGCATGTCAGAATGAACGAGGAAGGCAAAGATCTGGAGAAATAGACCAGCAAGCCAAAAAACTGACAGCATGAACCTCCAAGTGAATTTGAATGAGGCCTGGGTAAAGAGAGACATCAAGAAGCAGTGGAATGGAACCACTGAAGTGCAAAGATAGGAAAGGAAAATGTGTAAAGGAAAGCTTCAGATGCCCATGGCACAAGTGATTTCAAGAACTCTTGAATCAGGACAGATAAGTCCCTGTTTCTATAACCACAGCTTATCAAAGAGCTGGAGATGGTTATCTGACAACTGTCTGAAGTACCCAAGGAGATTGAAAGGAACACTTAGAGAAGGAGGTCCTACAACCAGGCTGGCTCCAAGTTGTTTCTGAGATTAAAAACAAGCAAAATAAAAAAAAATCATCCCTCTAACTTGGGAACTTTTTCTTTTCAATGCTCAAAAAATGTTGGATGAAATCACATAAATATGTCTGCCCACATTTTCAAGAAAAGTTATTGATTCACAGAAATATTTTTGACATTTTCAATTCAAATTGATAATGTTCTTGACTCTTTTTCTAGGTATTTATGTTTTCATATTAGGGTGTCTGAATAGCCATTGAGTTTGTCATTGAGGGGAACTAATGGCATTCTTTTTTTTTTTGGCATTCTTTAAGTACTCAGATGTGATATTGTTTTAATTTTTCTGGAAGATATGAATGGTTATGTGAATGGTTTTATTTTAGCTCCTGAAATGCATGTCATGCATTTCAATTAATTATGTTTAAATCTCTGGTTCTCAACCCAAGTTATATGAGGAATCTTCAAAAAGTTTATGGAAAATGTGTATTATGAGAAGAATACATATGGATTTAGATTTTTTCCACCAAAAAAATTGGTACTTTAATTCTGTTTTTCCATGAACTTATTTAGATCTCTGAGTTATTAGAATCACCTGGGGAACTTTTTACTGATGCTTTGGTCCCCTTCCTGATACATTTTCATTTCATTACTCTAGCACAGCTGTACTGGCTTTCACACTTTTTTTTTTTGAGAGGTTTTTGCTATAGGGCACATGCGCTCGCCAGATAGAGAGAGAGAGACAGAGAGACAGAAAGTGAGAAATCACCCCCCCAGGGGGGATGGCCACACCGCAATCCCTTCTCCTCCATTCTCCTCTTGGGATCTTGGGCATGCACACACATGTGCCTGGTGTGAGTTTAAGCCACCAGGTCCGGGACTCGAACCATGGTTGACTACATGGGGGTTCAGCGACATAGCCATTTTGCTAACTGCTGGTCCCAAGGCTTTCACACTTTTGTAAAACTCCTAAAAATAATAGGGTCAGCAGATGGCGTGATGGTTACATCACTGGACTCTCAAGTAGTCAGCCACAGTTCACCAGGTCTGGGACTTAAACTCATGCCAGGCAAGTTTGTGTACATACCCAAGATACCTAGAGAACAATGGAGGAGAAGGGATTGCTGAGTGGCCATCCCCCTTGGGAGTGATTTCTTGCTTTCTGTCTCTCTGTCTTTCCGGTGAGCACATGCGCCCTATAGCAAAAATCTCTCTTAAAAAGAAAAACTCCTAAAAATGATTTTAGTATGCAAACAAGATCAAGAACTGCTGGTTTAGGTATGTCAAGAGCAGCATCCAATAGTACCATAATATATTATTTGTAAGGAAGGAAAAGACAAAAATTTATATCATGTCAGCACAAACAATTGCAATTGGAAAGTTCAAAGACAGTGGTAATAATTACAAGAAGTGCTGATGCTTAGAGTGAGTGTTCATTAAGAAAGGTTATACAAACTAAGTAAATGGTTGTGAATACCAGATACAGTGTGGGAAGAGGGTGGGTGAAGGAGTAGAGTCTGAGGAAGGACATTAAGAAGAAAAATAGAGAGGCAAGGTATTTATGGGACAAAGAAATGGATTATTATCTGTTGAAGATAACTTTCTAGTATGGTGAACTGGACTGGTGAGAAATGTACACATGTTGAATATTCACTTTGCAAGCTAAGTAACGTGATTGAATGTATAAAAGAAATAGAAATAAAAAAAATTTAAAAAGGAATAGCAAGGATTAAACTATTCTTCCCAGGTCTCGCTTGAGAATTGTTTAAAGATTCAACTTTTCAATATAACCAGATAACTAGGAAAAGTAGACTATGATATTCTCTTTTGAATTAGAAAATTACATTAACGGCAAGAGAAAAAAATAAATAATTGCTTCCTATATAATAAATTATATTTTCTACCAATTTGGAATGTGATTTTTTATAAGGTAAGTCATATAGACCTTTTTAAAAATCAATTAAAAATTACTGGTTTACATGTAGTTGATGTATATCTTTGTGGGCTACAGTGTGGTTTTCTTAAGGCATGTATACAGTGTGCAATAACCAAATCAAAGATATATACATATTCTTCAACATTGAATATTCCATTATATTGTGCATGTTTGTTAATAATTCTAGGTTTTAAAAAATATATAATCCTTCACATTTTTTATTCTGCCATGATACACCATCATATAGATTTTCCCCCTTATTTACATGTGTTCTTGTGTCCATTAAAATTTTCCTCATGAGCCCCTACCCCAGCAGCATCTGGTATCTGCCATTACTCTATTTCTATTCTTTTGAGTCCTTTAGTTTCAACCATAAAGTGCAGGCATTCAGTACATGTTAAGTGGGGACAAATTGTGTTTGTCTTTTATAATCTGGTTTATTTCACCTGGCACTATATATTCTAGGTTTGCCCATATTATGTCAAATGGCAGGATTTTGTTGTTCTTTATAAGAGTAGTATTCCATTGTGTGTATGTACCAGAATTTCCTAATCCATTCTTTAGTTCTTGAGTACTTAGGTTGATTCTATGACTTAGCTATTGTGAATAATGCTGCAGTAAACATGGATGTGCAAATGTCTCTTCCACTGAGTGATTTCCTGTCCTTTGAGTAAATATCCAATAGTGGGATTGCTGGGTCACATAGTAATTCTATTTTTAGATTTTTGAGGAGCCTCCATATTATTTTTCAACAGTGGCTGTACTAATTTACGTTCCCATAAGCAGTGCACGAAATTTCCCTTTTCTCTGAAACCTCTCCAGCACTTGTTACTTTTTTTTTTTTTTAACATAGCCATTTTGTCTGGGGCCAGGTAATATTGCAGTGTGGTTTTTACTTGCATTTCCCTTATAAGAGAAGTTGCACACTTTTTCATGTTTTTAAATCATTTATATGTCTTCCTTTGAGAATTCTCTGTTCAGATCAATTGCTCATTTTTGATTGACTTATTGTTTGCTTCAAGATGAGCTTCTCCAATTTCTTATGTATTCCATTTGTTGATCCTTTGTCCAAAATACAGTTTGTAAATCTTTTCTATTTTTTTGTGCTGTCTCTATTTTATTGCTTCCGTTCCTGTGCAGAAGCTTTCAAACTTGATGTAATCTCACTTCTCTATATTATTGCCCTTGATTTAGAAGTCTTATTCAATAAATATTTGCCTACTCTAGTATCTTGAAGTTATTTCCAATGTTTTCCTTCAGTAATTATATAGTTTTGGACTTTATGTTTTCAACTTTGATCCATTTGAGTTAATTTTTGTAAATGATGAGACATAGTATAGTTTCATTTTTCTACATGTGGATATCTAATTTTCCCAGCACTATTTGTAGAGAAGATTATCTTTTCTCCACTGGACTGTCTTATAGTCTTTGCATATAGAACTTCTTTAATTCTCATAAGCTCTGTATAGTAATTCATATAATTTGCCACCAGGTGGATGAGGATCTCTGAAATACAGGCTCATCATATAAATCAGGGGCCAGCACATTATTTCTGTATAGAGTCATACAGTATATATTTGAGATTTTGTGTCATATAGTCTCTGTTGCAAAAAACTCAATTCTGCCATTGCAGCAATGGACAGTTTATAAACAAATTGGTGTGGCTCTGTTCCAGTAACACTTCATTTACAAAAACAGGTGGTGGGCCACGTTTGGTCTATGGGCCATAGTTTGTCATCCCCTAGTAAAAACAGATGAACACTTTTATTTATATGCTAAATGCAAACATTAATATTTTTTCTATTGAAAATGTAACTCTTGGGGCCAGCAGGTGGCATAATGGTTAAGGTGCTGGACTCCCACATGCCAACTGCAGTTTGAGTCCCAGATCTGGCAGTCTGAAACTCACACTGGCCATGTGTATGGGGATGACCTAAATCCTAAGAGGAGAATGGAGGGGAAGGGATTGCAGCACAGCCATTCACACTGGGGTGGGGGGTAATTTCTCATTTTCTCTTTCTCTGCCTTTCCAGCAAGCACACACACGCTATAACAGAAATCTCTAAAAAATAAATAAATAAGAAAGAAAAAGAAAATGTAGCTCTCTATAAAAATATAAAATATGAGGCTTAAATTTCTCAATATAGAACAACATTAAAGAAATATAAAACTCTAAGAGCAATTTTTCCCATTAACTTTTAATCACCATAACTGCTGCTTAAGTTAGCTTCCATTTTCATTCCAGAATAATT
>NW_006159659.1:3161117-3211573 GCF_000334495.1 Tupaia belangeri chinensis | reverse complement strand
TCCAGGTTTGTCTGTCTGATTCCTAAGAGGTAATTTATGTAGGGTCCCATACACATACACACACACACACATATATATATATGACATATGTACACACACACACAAACACACACATATAAAATATCTCGATATATTGTATTATAGAACCATAGACCATGGGTTTGCATAATAACCTTATAACCCTTTTTCCAATGACTGTTTTCACTGGAATCTAACTTTAAGGCCTACCCAAATAGAGGATGGGTGCCCTCTTTACCCTTGATTCATTGTTACACAGCAATATGAATTACAGAAAGTTCCAGCAGATTTGATTGAGGGAATATCTATATATCTAATCTATATCTATCTAATATCTATCTATCTATCTATCTATCTATCTATCTATCTATCTATCTAATCTATATCTATCTATCATCTATGTATCTGCCTACCTACCTACCGACTATGTGTGTGGGTATTAAATTCTGTTAGTGGAGATTATAGAGGTGGAAGGGTGTCAGTCTACATGATGAAGAACCTATGCTAGATGGTGTATCAACTAGAGTAAAAATATGCCAGAACATGTTTAATTGAAAAGGACCTGAGAGGGTTATCTCAATCCCTGATTTCTTAGGGCAGCAAACATGAAAAGATATGTGTTTTCTTCATCCTTCCTTCAAAACAGATGGGTTTATCTCTCACACACACACACACACACACACACAGTGCTAGCCAGTGATTGGGCCTGCCTGACAAAATGTAGAAAACTCAGTGTAAGAACAGGGCTCAGGAGAACAGCAGACATACTTCCACAGACACAGCAGGGTTAAAGGACAGTGCCCAAGTTCACAGGAAATAAAGTGCATATCAGTAAAAGAAAATGGGCAAAGAAGATGCTTGCAGACAAAATGCCCATACCACTTAATGCCTGAAAGCCACATAAATATCCTGCCTCCATTTTGATAATTTAGCTGTAATTTCAGGGAGAGAGAACAGAAGGGGGAAAATTCTAAATTGGTTTTCAATTATTTAAATATTGGCTAGTTGCAGTGGCACAGTAGTAACACAACATTTCATAATGTTATGGTCACTCAGGAAGTTCTCAGATTTGTGCCCTGAATTTCATTCCAGGTGCATGTGCCCATGATCCTGAGTGGGTGCTATTGGGGGTCAGATTACAGAATGCCCTATTTGGGGTCTCTCTCCCCCTTATTATTCTTCTTCTCTGTCTCTCTAGCTCATGGAAGAAATAAGTAAACTTTATTTTTGAGAGATTTCTGCTATCGGGCTCATGTGCTCACTTGGAGAGACAGAGAGAAAAAGAGAAACAGAGAGCAAGAAATCATCCCCACCCCCCAGGGGGTATGGCCACACTGCAATCCCTTTTCCTCCATTCTCCTCTCAGGATTATTAGCACACATGCACATTCATCCAGCATGAGTTTCAAGCCACTGAGTCCAGCACTTGAACTGCAGTTGACCATGTAGGAGTCCAGTGTTTCAACCACTATGCATCCACTGGCCCAAAAATAAGTCAACTTTTTAAAAATACTAAAATGCCTCAGATATTCTGAGCATCTAAAATGAAATTTTTGCCATTAGCTGTAATAGAGGTCCATGGTAAAAAAAAAAATCAGTTTTAATGAATTATAATAGAATGTCACAATTTATGCACTTAATGTTTGTAACCATAAACTTTGCTACTGCTACCTATGCCCTGGGAGATTGAAACGATCAGTGTTAAAAAATAAATAAGAACTTGGACCAAAGAAAGCAGCATAAAACTCTCACTGGGTGTGTGTGTATGTGTGCCCAAAATCCTGAGTGGAGAATGGAGAAGAGATTATGGCCTGGCCATCCCCCCCTGGGAGGTGATTTCTCACTTTCTGTCTGTCTCTGTATGGTGAGTGCACACATCCTATAGCAAACAAACAAACAAACAAACAAAAACAAAACTCTAAAAAAAAAGAAAACTTATGCTTACCTCGCTACCATTTTTCATTTTACCTCATCTTTGTATATTTTCCAATTCATAAGACTATAAACCTAATAAGAGAAAAAACTTTATAGACTATCCAGATATATGAGACCAGACTAACCCTTCATTTATGAAAAATTTTAAATTGTTGGCTATGATGGTTAATATTGTGTCACTTTGACTGAGCCATGGTGTTCAGATATGTGTCAAACATTCCGGATGTTTCTGTGAGGATATTTTTGGATGAGAACAGCATTTAAATCATTGAACTGTGAGTAAAGCAGATTGCCTCCATTATGTAGGTGGACCTCATCCAATCACTTGAAGGTATGAATAGAACAAAAGACTATCCTCCCCTGAATAAGAGGGAATTATGTAGGAGTCTTAAAACTTGAACTGCAACTTTGGCTCCTGGGTCTCCAGCCTGCCAATCTCCCCCATCAGATTTTGGACTCACCAAGTCTCCACAATTGCATGAGCCAATTACTTAAAGCGAATTTATTTCCATGTATATACACATCTTATTGGTTCTGTTTCTCTGGAGAACTCTGGCTCATACAGTTGACTTCTGTGGAAAAGTCCATTAATTCTATATCAGATTAACCAGTTAACAAATAAGCAGTGGTTAAAGATCCACTTGTGCTTTGGCTCATACCAAAATTATGTAAAAAATTATGCACCCCCCCTATCCTAAATGGGCTGACAGTCTGTTAGAAGGGACAGTATATGTGCAATAAGATCACTGCCACCAAACAGCATATCTAAGTGCTCATAATTTACATGGAAAATAGATGCCATTTTCAATTCAGAAGAATGGGAGTATCCCTGAGGTTGATGGGGTTAGGTCTGCAGTTCTCACAGTGTGGGCTCCAGAACATCATCATCAGAATCACCTGGGAACTTATAAGAAATGCAAATTATCAGTTCCCAGTCCCAGTCTACTAATTCTGAAACTCTGGGGTAGAGCCAGCAGTCTGTGGTTTAATAAGTCCTTGAAGTGATCTCATACACACTAAAATGAGAACCACTAGGTTAAAGAAAACTTCCTTGAGGAGGTAGTATTTTAACTAGGCCCTGGATGTTGAGAAGTGTTCAGAAGAGGAGTAGACAGGACAAAAGGATCCAATATGGATAAACGTCTGCAAAGAGGCAAGTGGGTCAAAGAAGTGTGTGTAAATATGATCAAGACATAGTGAAGACTAGCATGATTAGAATTATTTGAAAAGGAGTGTACATCTAAACTACATTGGGCCCACTGTCAATGGTAAAGTCTGTAATGTACTGAACTACAGTGCTGGAAACCATATGGCCAACAACAGGTTCAGATCCCCAATCCAGTAGACCAGAAATGTGCCAGGTGCACACAAGTGCCCAAGATGCTGAAGGGCTAAGGGAAGGGATCCTGTTAAAGTTGATTCTCTCTCTCTTTACTAATCCCAGATGTATACAAGCTCTCTATCATGAATAAAATACATAAACTTTTTTAAAAATAGGTTGGTTTGAAAGTAGATTCATTCAGAATTGAGGGAGCTATTTTGCATATTCTGCTTAAGGGGTTCAGACTTGTTTTCAAAGATTAAGCAAAACCTACATTTTATTATTTTAGAGAGGTTTGCCTTCATCTTCCCCCTAGTGCACTATTTCCTAAACTGTGATTCATAGACCAAGATTCTGAATCAACTAGAGTGTGGCAAAAATAAGCAGATCACCTGGCTTCACCTTAACTCTACTAAATCAGAACATTCAAGGACTAGAAGATAAAATGGCCTTTTATTAAGAAATGTTCCAGGTAATCCTGTGGGTGCACACACCCTATAGGAAAAAAAAAAACTCTCTAAATAAAAAAGAAAACTTATGCTTACCTCTCTACCATTTTTCATTTTACCTACTCAGTTGAGTACTGCCCAAGGTGAACCTAAACTACTGTCTTCTTATTTTATACAACCTGCAAGATAAGAATATTTTTTACATTTTAAAATGTTCAAACAAATTTGTAACTTGTGAGAATTGTGCAGTATTCAAGTGTTGAGATCCAAAAATAAGTTTACTACCACACAGTCATGCCCACTTATTGTTGGCTATGTCTGCATTTGGATTACAGCAGTAGAGTAGCTTCAGCAGAGATCTTATGCCCATGGGCCTAGAATATTTACCAGCTGGCCCTTCAAAGAAAATGTTCCACAAAATCTACATGATTTTAGACTCATGTGATCTACTGATGCAGATAATGGAAAAGGTGTACTGTTCTAATCTATTTTGTTGCTATTAGAAAATACCTGAGCCTGGATAATTTAAAAGAATAGAGGTTTATTTGGCTTACAATTTGGAGGTCCAAAGCCTGGGGGTTTTCTTTAGTGGGCATCTTCTGGCTTCAGCACAACATGGCAGAAGGCAGGCAAGCGTGGTCTGTGTTCCACGTGTCTCTCCTTTTCTCATTCCCTCTCCTTATAAGCCCACCAGGAGTCAGTCATAAGGGCCAAACCCTAATCACTTAATCACTCCCAAGGATTCTACCTTTTGAATCCATGAAGGTATTAAGTTTTCTCTAATTAGTTTGGCATCCAATCGCAATATGTGATTTTAGGGGGCACACAGACCATAGCAGGTACAAATGCCCCCTTAGAGCTAAGAAGAGGTATGCATCCTGCATCTTCCTTGGCTTCTGGACAGTAGATGCTTATAGACTCTTACTACAAAGTGATTTGTTCAAGGAGACAACAGGAGGGACCCTGTGCTGACCAGCATCTCCTGATTAGTTGTCTTACCTTGGGAGCAACAAGCTATTTTCTCTTCCAGTGACAGTCCTGATTATTGTTATGATTCAAGAGGGTTAAATTGGGAGAGACAGAAATATTGCAATTGCAGGCATATTCCTGCAAGTTTGTAAATTTGATCTAGAAATGGATCCCTTTGAATCAGAGAAGTTCAGGATGAGGTAGGTCACATGGCATTGATAAAATTTTCTAAGAGTCTGTGGACCGTGCTTGTCTTTTAATATGATACATGAACCATAAGATCACAAAATGTATGCATGCTGGGAAAAAAAAAAAAAAAGCTTAAGGTCAATAAATAGGTAAAAGGAAAATTCTGGAAAGAATCAAATTCTGCAGTAAGAGATTCAGTTCTTATTCTCTGATCAGATTTAGGGTTGAAAACAATTCATTTCTGTCTGTCTCACACACACCCATACCAAAGTGAGAGAGAGAAGAGAAAAGCAGACAAGGATACTGGAGTTCAGCTCAGATCCACAGATATTAGGATGGTGGTTAAGATACCAATGTTTTATACAAAAGTCTCAGTTACCTCATTCAACTCTGGCCACAGAGTAGTTGGGGACATTGCAGTCTCTAATGGGGTGAGCAGAAAAACCTCTCTTGAAAGGCACAGTGAGTCCTAGCTTTAAACTCTGTGGCATAGCTGTGGACTCCCTAGAGAAAAAGGCAGCCAACAAATCTGCCCTGCAAAGAACAATTAGGATTTCTGAGACAGAGCTCAGAGCTTCCTCTCAGGCAGAGACCAAAGAACAAACAGCACCAAATACCATAAGCCCTCTTCTGCGGAGAAGCAAAGCAAAGGTATTCCTTTCATGTGGCAGGGTGGGGCTTCCAGGCCTGCATTGGCCTTTCCCCATTGTGATCAGAAACACGAGTTGCTGATGTAAAGGTCAGCAGCGTGCAATGCTTGTTTCTACCCTGGTGAGGAGAATTTTCCCTGACTGAAGGAAATTAATTGGTTGCTGATGAGTCACAGATGCTGAAGTCCACAGGCAGAAGCATCCGATTGGCTGTCACTCTGTTTCAGCATTCCCAGTCATGCAGGTCTGTGATGAATGATACAGAGGGAGCAAAAGCTATCATTTGGATCAATTAATATGATGAGAAAGGGTGGGGAGAGCTACCCTTTCCCACATACCTAACCTAACAGCTATTTTTTTTTGTTTATTTCCTCACTGCTGCATTAGAGATACCTTTTTTAAAAAAGTAGTTCAGTAGATAGGAAACTTTTGAATGCTATGTAAATGTCAACCGTTTTTATTGTTGTTTTCCTTCTGCTTACATCAGTGAGGTGAGGGTTACAAGCAGCAGGACAAATACAGAAACAGTTGTGACGAAGAGCTTGAGGAGTACTTTGGCCAACAAAAAGGCTGGGGGATACAAAATTGAGCCTCTGGGACCCAATTCTAATCTTAGCCTGGTTTTGACGCTTGTTTCAGAAACCTGCAAGAGATATTTACAACATAGGGTTTTTTTTCATCTTTCTGTCTAATCTCATTGCTGTTAATTTCCACAGGACTTTGAAGCTGGGGCTCTCAGACCACATAGTGGAGTCTCTCATATATATTCTGTGTCTCAAATGTTTGTTATATAACAAAGATATTTAGCATGTATATGTATACAGGGCTCAACATTCCATGTACATTTTGTATTAATAAAAATTCTGCAAATAAATGTTATTATCCCTATTTATAAGATGAAGAGAATGAAAATAAGAATGGTAAGGAAAAGTTTTGCACAAAGATTTAGGAAAGTGAGGAAGCTACTGGGGCCCCCAATGTGTTCTGATGATTACTACTGATAGTGGCAACACCAGGAAACAAAACCTACCAATGGTCAAATATTTCAGTCCTCAGAGTTCTCATTTATGGACCTTTGAATCTGAACTTGTTCATCCAGTACTTACTGAGCCTTCTGTGGGCCAGGTCTTATGTGTGCTGGAGTTATTACAATAATTGAGATCTGGATTTTGGTCTCAAGATCCTCATAGTCCAGTGAGGACCAGTATCATGTGTCAGGGCAAAGACAGGGCTGTACCCAGAGTGATATAGGAGCACAAAGTGGAAGCAGCTTACCAACTGTGGAGATCAAGAGTTTCAAACCACTTAACTTCTGTTTATCCCAGTTTCACCATCTTCACTTGACATGTTTGGATTAGGTGGAAATCCTTAACATAGTAGCCATAGGTAGTTATTAGGGATTTGTTGACACTTCTGAAAAAGTGTCTATAATTTTACATCCTTATGTGCAATGTTAGAAAGAAAACAATCAGGTTCTGAAAGTGTTCCCTTATTCACAAAAAGCTAAACACACTGACGAAGATTTTTTAATGTCTAAGAGGTCTAACAGTCTAGATATCTAAGTGTCATGCCAAAAAATGTAGAAATGAAATAAGATATCAATAACTTTTCCTAAAAAAATAACATGCAAAAGTGGTGCATTGTTACATAGGCAATTTAAAACCATCTTTTAGAGAACTTTAAATCAAAGGTCTTATAGTCACTGAGAAATCATAAAAAACAATGAGTTTCTAATACAGAGAGGCTGTGACCCCTGAGAAGTTTAGTTGTAGAACTTCCAAAAAAAAAAAAAAAAGCAAAAACAAAATATGCCAAAAATATTCTGGGACTTCAAATTCACTTTCTCTTCTGTAAAAGATATTAAAGGCTTTTTATTTACTCTGGGGAAGATAGTTAACCCTGTGGAGCCATTAAGGGCCAATAAGGAACTGAATCCAGATGGATTACCTCCATGAAAGTTAGAGAATGCACTGAGGGAGGTTAAAGAGCATCTGGCTGAGAATCCTTTTATAACTCATAATCTCAGCCAGGCTGATTCTCTTTCCGGCAACATTCCAGATCTCTCAGCTGGAGCCTCATACCCTGACCTGTAGGTTTAGCCAAGCCTGGGTACTTAGAGGCCAGTGCAAAATATTCTTAAGTCAGGCACAAATTAGGGATCTCAGATCATGAATTTGGAAGCTCCATGTTTTTCAACCTTGTATATTACTTTGACCTTGTATCAAAGTCCTACAATCTTGGCCTAAGACTGTTCTTAATTAATAATTGCTTTTTTTTTTCATTTCATGTGTAGTGTTCTGCTTTGGTTCCTCCATGTTATCCCAATAGGATTTTAGATTCAAAAAATTCACCATTTTCCTCCTTGAGATTAAGGTCTGTATGAGAGACACTCTAGACTGTTCTGCTATCTGTATTCACTGCTGTAGGACGACAGGCTGTCAAATAGCCTACCAAAACCAGCTCCAAGTCCTTCCTCCTCGCTTTAACCCCAAGTTCCTCTAACATCACAACTTGACTGCTCTTAGCTGTACCCTGATTGGTTTATTTAGCAACTTGGCATTGGCCATTTCCTGCATAACCCCTCCTATGCTACCAGATCACTCGATCTGCCCTACAGGTCAGTTGTGGTGTCTGGGTTATAAAACAGGGGCCACAGTCCAATGCCAAATAGTGTATTATAGAACAAAACATTATGATAAAACCCTAGACTTTACCACATTAAAGAAAGTTCAAAAGTAAATTCAGCAAGTTTAGAGATCAAACATTCCATCTTAAACCATGAAGTAATACGGAAACATGTTCAGAGAAAGGATTATGTAGCATTAGAATTGCATAATGGTTAATAAATCATTACTGATTTATAGAAATAAGTCCCAACCTGATAAGCATGTGTTATTTTAATAAGTACAATTTGAGAAGCAAGATAAAAGCAAATTAAGGGACCTCATTTATTTCCCCTAAAAGCTTAGTGCTATTCCACCCAAAAGATTAATATGTGATGACAATCATGTACACATTTACATGGTATTAAATAAATGTCTTGAGAGCAATTATAGGGTTGAAAACCAAGTATTTCAGACAGAAATCACTGTCAGACAATGCAAACTGAGTGCTTGGATGATGAGAAGACCATTACTTGTCAATTATCATCTGCTGACTGGATAATAAAAATATGTAACTTTTCCAGTAGTTAAACTTGTGTGGTTGGGAAGGGGCAGAGTGACTTGTGCCTGGAGTTTGATAAGAGCAAATTTGAAACTTAACATCCTCTCAGTAATCTCTTTGGAATGAAAACTAGAAGGAAACATAGGCCCTGTACAAATGTATGCTTTATTAGATTTAGTAAAGAGGGATGGAATTGCCCCCCCCAAAATTAATAGCACTCATTAAAGAAAGGACCCATGAGACAGCACTAAATATTCAGAAACAGACTGGGAGAATGAAAATTCAGAATCTAGAACTGAGTCTGCTATTAACCAGCTATAAGCTATGTGGCATTGGACTACCTCAGGCCTCAGTTTTTCCATATGTAGAAGGAGTTGCTCGGTTACTATGTTCTGTAAGACTCTCCCACCTATAATAGTGTATTGTTATGTAGTTATGTATTTGAGTCTTATTTAGTTATTTTTATTCATCCTTGAATTGCTACCTCCCTCAACACCAGGTCAAAACTTAAATATTTATTTAAGATTCTTCCCTGTCTGTTTCTTGCATTTTAGTAACTGCACTCTCACTCTGGCACAACTGCTTTGTGTCTACTGGGAAAATAATTCACACCGAGGAACTATTGGACAAATGAGTCACCCTTTGCACATGCATTGATTTTCCCAAAGAATTTTGGAAGGAAAGGCAATATATAATACCAAGAAGGGAGTGATCAGTGCAGATAGTTGGGAAGAGATATTTTTGAGAGGGAGCCTTCCAGAAGACTATTCAACCACCATAAATCCTTTTAATCTTGTTTCTTCTACCTTCTCCCTCAAAGCCTGAGTTATAATGCCCTCTAAATGGTTCAGCAATGACCAATATTTATATAGTCATAATAATGTAAATAGCAATTTTTATTTAAATAATAGAGGGAGAATGGGGAAACAGAATTGTAAAAGAGTTGAAGCTTCATCTACCACATACTAAAGTCAATAGATAAAATTTCATTTGACAAATATAAACACCAGCATTCATGAATTAACAGATATTTGTTAGATACCTACCATTTAACTGGCACTATTCCAGGCACTGGGGCTACAAGTAAGTGATAGAGACAAAAATTCTTTTCCTCAAGAAACTAAATCAAGAGAAATAAAATGCAGGATGTATGAGATAGTGATAAGTGAAGGAGCTAAAGATATGAAGCATTGCCACAGTTGAGTTCCACTTGCCATTTTAGCTGTAGATAAAGGTCTTCATTGAGATGGTGATTTGTGGCAAAAGATGTTAAGGAGATAAGGGAGTGAGCCTTGCATATAGTACCTGGAAGGGTAATCCAGACACAGGAAACTGTGCAAAGTCTTCCTGGTGTGTTCAGGAAAGCATTCTGCCTGGTATGTTTGTTGAACACCATGCTGCATGTTCGAAGAACAGCAAGGAAGTCATTATGAATGTAGAAGAATGGGTAAAGGCAAAAGATAGATAAAGAGATCTGAAAAGTAATGGTCCTTGTGTGATGTAGTAATGTTAAGGTAAGTACCAGTACGAGGAGGAATTTCTTTTTTTTTAAAAAATTATTTATTTATTTATTTTACATTTTTTAATACATTAAATCACATTAATAGTTTTCAAGGTGATCATTTCAATATAAGAACATTTCTTCCCGGTCGAGTTGATAAAAATAGGGAACAAAATAGTTAAATGGTGGAAGGAACAGTTTTTTGTTATGAGCCTTTCAATATTGAAATTGTGCGCTTAAGTGTCGTTGAGTACAAACAGACATTATTTTTCTAATGCATAAGATAATGTGTAGACAACCGTGTAGCAGAAAATGCACTATAGGAGTTTAAGTTATAAATTATCCATAAAAGCTGGGCTTGGTGTCGGGAGAATTCTTCTCAGAACATACAGAATTTCACTGGCCCTGGAAGAGTAATTATCGTCTGGATAGATGAAAAGGAAATTAAGAATGTTGCCACGGACTCCAAAGGACCTAGGAGATCATGTAACCCGGTTCCCTCATCTACCTCCCTATGAGAACAAGAATATTTGGAAGGGAATAAAGGAATTTGCAAGGTCTCACAGCTGGTTACTGGCACAGCTGGGACAGCAATCTCTGCCCTCTCTTTCCCATAAATGCTCTATCTGATTCTCTACAAAGGCTTTTTTTTTCTTTTTTTAAACCTTATACACTCTCATCCAACTTTAGACATCACTTACTTCCCTAACACTTTGCAACTGATCTTCCTCCTTACTTCACAGTAAACATTCACAGACAGGAATTATCTTCTTGCCATCAAACCTAGATTTTCCTCTAGTCCTTTCCTTCTCTCATCCTTTTTCAACAGAAGATGAATCTGTTCAGCAAGGCAAAGGGTTCTGATCTCATCCTTCCCTGTGGAGCTTCTGGGAAATTACTTCTCTGGCTGCTCTTTCTCAATCTCACTCGTGTATAGTACATTTGTCATTGCTTATCTTTTCTGGGCTATACTTGAGCCTCTTCTTGTGTGTTCTTCTGGTTCCCCATGAGCAAGTTCACCTGTAAACACAGATCTATCATCTTTATGCTGATCAACTCCTACGTCCATAGCTCCAGTTCTTTTTTTCTTATCTTCAGACTTATGACCTACTACCTGTCAGATATCTGTGCCTGGATAACTCATGAGAACCTTAATTGAGTCTAATGAAATTATCAACTCTCGGGAACCAGCAGTTAGCGTAATGGCTATGTCGCTGGACTACCACGTAGTCGACCGCGGTTTGCATCCCCGACCCGGTGGCTTAAAACTCACGCCGGGTGCGTGTGCGTGTGTGCCCAAGATCCCGAGAGGAGAATGGAGGAGAAGGGATTGCGGCGTGACCATCCCCCCTGGGGGGTGATTTCTCGCTTTCTGTCTCTCTGTCTCTCTCTGTCTGGCGAGCACGTGCGCCCTATAGCAAAAACCTCTCCAAAAAAAAAAATTATCAACTCTCATCCCAACTTGCTTCTCTTCTTTTATGCCCTATTACAGTGAATGGAAGTACTATCTACCTAATGGCTAAAGTCAGAAATTTGAAAACCATCTTCAATTTCTTCCTTACCCTTCCATTCATTTAATCAGTAAACTAGTTCATTCCACTCTTCAAGCATCTTTTTCACTGCTGCCACTCCCACCCCCTCCCCTTGTTACCATTAAAATGTTTCAGACTTCCGTCTTGTCTCACCTGGATCACAGCTACAATCTCCTAACAGGTCCCTCAACCTTGCTTTTTTACCTTTTCTTTCTCAACTAGGGTAAAGTTAGGGCAACAAAAGCCACTGTATTTATGCCATGGGTAAGGAGTTTCATGTAGGAAACAGTGCTAGAGGTGCTAGTGCTAGTGCTAGAGGAGCTATAAGAGCAAAGGATAAGAAAGCTAACACCAAAACACTCAGCTTGAAGCACTTATGTTCATGGCTTTCAGTAGCTCACCAGGAAGCCGCTGTGAATGTCACATTTTCCCATGGGTCTTAACTGCAACTGTTTCAAGAGAAAAATGAATTTGCCTTCTTTTTTGCCTTCAGTCTTGCAGACTGTCTCTCATTAGTAAACTCCAGTGTAAAATAATAAGTAAAAGAGTATTCTGGGAAACGTAGTTCTATCTTTCTCTCTGTAATGAAGAACTTAGAAGGGGTTGTAATGATTTTAGTAATACAGTTGTCAACATGTAATCCACCTAACCCTTCAATTCTATTTTCTAAATTTCAGTCATATCTTTCCACAAAAATATGTGATCATATCACTCCCTGTTCAATACTCTTCAGTAGTTCCTCATTCCTTTTAGGATAAAAAAAGAAATGCTTTAATTTTGTTCACAAAATCCTTGCATAATCTTGCCATAACTTACTTCTCTAACTGATCTCTGCCTCTCAGCTACCTTTCCAACCTCACAATCTAGTTTTTAATGAATGTTTGAATGAAGAATCATGGATTTAAAAAAGTTATTATATTACTGTATAGAAGGGATCAAGTTTGGCCAAGGGAGACAATGTTTTGAATAAAATTTAAAAGTAAACAAAGAAATTTGGACTTGATGTGGTGGAAAATAGGTTCTGAAGTAAAGGAACCACTTTAACTAGAAGAATATCTTAAGAAATTTGGCCTTAGGAATATTGCAAAGTAAAGGTAGAGTTGAAAGACTTTAATAGAGTAATAATGATATATTATGACTCCTGTATTTTTATATCCCTAAGATGAAGGGCAGACAATGGTATTAACCAATTGAATGCAGGATAACCTTTTAATAAACCTTTTGATGGGAGAAGTCCCTTGTTTGGGCAGCAAATTATATGAAGAGAAGGGAGTGGACAGGTGTTGATGTTCTAGGATACTAAAATGACTGATTACAGTCTGAATTAGGGAGGGAAAATGATAGACACATTAGATTTAAGGGGATACTGAAAACAGATAGTTACTCAGCTAAATAATGCACAAAGGTTAGGTGCTAATTATGCTGAAATTAGCCATTTGGTCTGAATTATTTTAATAATAATTATCTTAATTATTATTATTATGTTTTCACTTCATACCCTCACTTTGCCCAAGTAGAATAGGCTTAGAACTGAAAATGTTTTATGTTACTTTTTGCCAATTCCAAAGCATCTTGTTAAGCAGGAAGCATTCCCCAGGGCTCCAGAGTTTTAAGTTCAGTGCTCTCTCTCTTCCATTATGGAATATGCACTCTTGACTACTGGTGCTGTCAAAACCTAAAGAGAAAGTCACTTGGATTTGTGTGACAGGTGAATTTTTTGAATTCCCATTTCCTTACAGAGAGACTCCACAATATCACTTGAAATAGAATCAACAATTCAAAATACAAAGCTCACACTTGGGAAAATGGGGCTCCTAACTGACAGAGAAGCTACTTGTTCTGTTATAAGTAAGCAACCACTGTTGTTTCTGTATTGTTTACTCCATATTTTTTATCATTATCTTCTAATACATCAAAGTGATATGCATTATTTTCTTCTCAAATAACCACTATGTGAAGATAGAAGGAGTATCAATGTCTGGTCTCCTTAGACAGAAAACATCTGCCTGAACTTCCTATGGGAGTTACTGAAAAGGAAGGGGAAAAGGAATAAATTCTCTCTCACAGATTGTTTGTATGCCTTTCCAGACTCATCAAAAGAGGAAAAAGCCAAAATGCACTTGAGCCACCAACAATTTGTGAGCTTCTCTAACCATTGAACAGTTTTCACTCTCTCTGCATGGTGTAGGGGAAGCAAGAGGAGATGTGCTTGCATCAGGGTGATTTTTTTTTAACGTTTTTGCCTAGGCACATGCACTCACCAGAAAGAGACACAGAGAGTGAGAAGGAAAGTAAGAAATCGTCCCCCAGGGGGCATGGCCATGCCACAATCCCTTCTCCTCCATTCTCATCTTGAGATTTTAGGCACATATGCACATGCCTGGCATGAGTTTCAAGCCACCTGGTCTAGGACTTGAACCATGGCTGGCCATAATAAGCCCCGCCAGAGCCTTAACCACCATGCTACCTGCTGGCACCACGGTGGTTATGTCTTAGTTCAAGTCAGATGCTTTCTCTAACATACAAAGTCAGCTTAAAAGAGGGATTCATAACAAGAAATATAAGCCTGTTTTACTTCCTTCTTCCTAGATAACAATATGCTACTAATGATTCAAAATACAAAAAAAAAAAAAGCAAAATAACATGTTACTCATTATTGATGGATTGGTATTATTAAATATGGTAGTTAAAATGATAGCCTCTTATTTTATTATTATTTCAGCCCCTCTATTAAGTTGCTCTATGACCCACTTGGTATGATTTCTAACCATATCAAGCTTGGGGCTGCCATGTTATCTACAATCCCTATAGAAAAGTGACTTAGAGACATAATAAATGAGGTGATAGAAATGCCTGTACTATTTCTTTACAGATCATAGATGATTAATTCCTTTTTTTTTTTTTTTGGAGAGGTTTTTCACTATAGGGTGCATGTGCTCACCAGACAGACAGAGAGAGACATAGCGACAGAAAGCGAGAAATCACCCCCCAGGGGGGATGGTCATGCCGCAATCCCTTCTCCTCCATTCTCCTCTCGGGATCTTGGGCATGCACGCACACGCGCCCGGCATGAGTTTTAAGCCACCGGTTCCGGGATGCGAACCGCAGTAGACTATGTGGGAGTCCAGCGACATAGCCATTACGCTAACTGCTGGTTCCCAATGAATTCCTTTTATAAACCATGGTGGAGTTGGAATGGGTGATACAGTCTGTGGGCTTGCCAAACCAAGCCATAAGCACGTGGACATTGACAGGAATGTAGTATCTTTTGAAAAGTTTTCTGGAGGTCCCTGAAGTACAATTGAATCTTTATATCAATTTTCTAGAAACTTATTCTTATATACACATAGCATTCTTTAAAAGAAACAAAAAAATACTCTCTTTAGTCAATAGAGCAACACCAACTTATTTATTGCAATTCTGTTTAAATTCTTGAACAGTGTGACTAGTCTCTCGTCACTTTTGAATATAAAGGCTTTAAAATGCCAAGCTAATACCAATGCCTAATCATCACTCACATTTTCAACATATGCTGTTTTGTGAGATCCTTTATGGATTTCTGCTTTCTTCAAAGAATTGAATAGAGAAATTAACATGGTTAGTAGGTGACAGAAGTGACATATAACAGAAGGCAGGGTCCTTGTGTGGATCTCATCTGGTCTAGGGGTCTAAAGACCTGGATTCAGGTCCTGGCCCTGCCACTTCATAGTATGTAGTAGATGTTCTTGGTGTTATATCAGTGCACAATACCCTGACTTCTGCCTGCCAACACCTGCACCTGCACCTTCTGAGAACATTTGAGAACGTTTTCATGCTGTTTGAGCTCACCCCAATGCCAGTGGAGAGGGTTGGAAGTGCTGGGGTGTTATTGGGGGTGTTATTGCTTCCTGGGAGCAGCCGTGAGTGATGATATAAAAATTTCAGCTCCCTCGCCTTTAGTGTGATAACTCAGAGGCACATGTTCTGTGCTGGTTCTCAGCGTTTTCCCAGTAGAATTAGCTCTACTCTCCCGTGGTTGCAGCTGCCTTGATAATGCATCCTCTATTAGCATTCTGCCCTTCTTTGTCTCAGATCTCACTTCTTTCTTGCCTCTCAGTTACTTATGGAGGAATCCAAAATAAGACCTAGTTCCTGGCCTTAAAAAGGTCATCCAACTATTCAGCATCTCATGTAATAAGTAGCAGATTTAGCAAAGTTTCCTTCCAATTATAAAATTCTATGATTTTTATTTTTTCTTCCTGCTTCTTGTCTAGACTTAGAGAGAGGAGAAGTAACCAAAATTTATAACAAAGAAAATATACTGGAAATGGTGACCAATTTGTGGTTTTATTAAGTTTTCCAAACCATAGAAAATAAAGGAAAATCCACTTAGACAATGGAGATGCTCAAAGATGATAGTAATAGGCACTAATAAATAAACTTTCTCAACATAAAGTTCCAGTTTTAAATTTCTGCATTGTTTGAGAGCAAAATTAAGCCTTAACAAAAGCAATTCATTATTCTAGTTGTTGCATGAAAAGCCTTTAAAAAGCTATTTTCAGAAAACATGACAAAAAGATTCCCTCTATGACAACTCATACATAGACAATACATATACTTTGCATTCTCATCCTTTAATTAATGTCGTCTTTGCAACATGCCTGTGACATAGGGAGGGCAAAGCTGAGTAGCAACAATTGCTAGATGAGAAAAATAAAGTTTAACAATGTTAGGTGACCATTCAGGAACTCAAGCCTTTTTTGCCTTTTCTGCCAGATTTTCTTTCCTTCTGTTATCCAATAGTTACATACCAAAAGTAGCTATATTCTCTTTGGTGGATTTTCTCTTCTGAATTCCCACTTTCTGGCTGTGATAATAAGAAGAAAATTGGAAATCTATTTTGTGAGCAAGTTCACATCTCACTTGGAAGGTGAGCTAGAAATGCCCCCGTTGTAAATTCCTTTGGCACTTGGTCCTTATATTGTCTTCTTAACCACAGTATTTTATAGCATTACTATCTGAGCTTATTATGCTGGATACAACATACTAAGAGGAGGCTATAATAAATGGAAAAATTTCAGGATGCAAAAGAGGAATCCAATGTACTTCCTTTACTTCCCCTCTCTACTAGTGGACTTATGAAAAGTTCTATCTCTACAGCTTAACAGTTTGATTTCCACTAAAATAAAAATATCTTAGATATGTTTCACAGTGGAAGCTGTTTCCAGTCATTTTCACTATGAATGATATTAGATTATTTTCTGAAAACATATCTGATGGAAGAAAGCAAAGCACCCACAGATTGATCATCTTAAATAGATGAAAGTTACATAAACAAAGGTGAATGATAAAATCCAGTTGCTCCTGTTCTCCTGAATATTAACCAAAAAAAAGAAAATGGTAACAAGACTTTGTTTTTGAGCATGTAATCCACAAAGAGTCTTCAAAATGAGAAATGAAGAAAGGTAAATGATAGAGCTAGCAATTTGCATTATTCATGAGTAGTCTTGTGTACATGCATATAAAAGACCCCCAGCAATTTGGCAAGGTACAGAAAACTAAGAGTCTCTCTGGTGTTCTGTGCCTGATTTCTCATACAACTCTAACGTAAGGCAGCTGAAGGGTTGTATGAGCTAGATAATGAGAAGGAAGCAATATTGTTTATTCAGCTTTCACTGGCAACTTCCTATTTTTTCCATGTGGGAAGCACTGTGATTAGTGCTTGGGTTTTCCCAAACACAAAATCTGAAACAAGATTCAAGTGCTAGTACAATAGTTTACTTGGAAGGTTCAGAGAGCATTGATAGGAAAGTTGGGACATGCTCCAAAGAAAGGATGGTAGAATGTATATTATAAAGCCAGCTACCACTGTAGGTTACTGGAGCTTAATCCTGCAAAGAAACACTGTGAAACTGTATAAAACACATGCCACAGATGTATTGTTCCTAAGTACTGAGGGAGCTGGGTTATTTATTCCACAATTCCCATCAGTCATTGACTGTAAGCTACTTCTAGGAGATGGTAATTCTCCACCCCTTCTGGCCTCCATGTGGGAATGCAAAGTGAACCTTGATGGCCAGACAAAGCAAAGCCCTGCAACAAAAAGCACAGATTAGAAGTTAGGCCAGCCTTCACTGGAGCAATGAGGGTGAGGGGATTTGGGTAAGATACCTACAACATTACTACAGAAGAATCTCCTCAATACATTTTTTTATTATTTTTTTTTTTGGAGATTTTCAATGTAGGGCGCGTGCGCTCGCCAGACAGACAGAGAGAGACATAGAGACAGAAAGCGAGAAATCACCCCCCAGGGGGGATGGTCAC
Organism: Tupaia belangeri chinensis; assembly: GCF_000334495.1. Lineage (NCBI taxonomy): Eukaryota > Metazoa > Chordata > Mammalia > Scandentia > Tupaiidae > Tupaia > Tupaia belangeri. The sequence continues at coordinate 3,193,542 of NW_006159659.1, read as the reverse complement.
GCCACAATCCCTTCTCCTCCATTCTCCTCTCGGGATCTTGGGCATGCACGCACACGCGCCCGGCGTGAGTTTTAAGCCACCGGGTCCGGGACACGAACCACGGTCGACTACGTGGGAGTCCAGCGACATAGCCATTACGCTAACTGCTGGTTCCCAAGAATCTCCTCAATACATTTTTATAACAACCCCATGAGGGAGATACTATTGCTATCTCTATTATACAGATCAGAAGACAGATGCAGAGTCTTTAATTGCCTTATAAGGGGCAGAAATAAGATTGAACTCAGATGTCTGTGGTAAAAAAGAAAAAGATCATTTTGTAAAGACCACACTATTGCATAGTACAAAAAGGGGGGAAATGCATCATCTGTGGCAAGACTAGAAGGCAAGACTAAAAATGTCTCTCTTATGAAGCATTCCATGATACTCTAATCATGCCATTCTTCCTATGTTTCTACAGACATTTCTTAGTCCTATAGGAACAGTTATCATGCTTTACAATGATTAACTATTTCTATTTATCCTTTTTTATTAAACAGGAGTTTCTTGGGTATATACATAGCATTTGTCTCTTTATTTTTGTTTTTCCTTATAAGCAAAGAATTGAGACATAGAAGACCCTCAACAAATTCAGATAAAATGTCAATGCTGGGACCAGCAGTTAGCGTAACGGCTATGTCACTGGACTCCCATGTAGTCAACCGCGGTTTGAGTCCCTGACTGAATTAAACTCACGCTGGGCACGTGAGCATGCGTGCCCAAGATCCCAAGATGAGAATGGAGGAGAAGGGATGGCGGTGTGTCCATCCCTCCTGGGGAGTGATTTCTTGCTTTCTGTCTCTCTGTCTCTCTCTGTCTTGCCAATGCCTGTTCTGAGGTGTTTTGCTTTTTCATTGTTTGTTTTTTATAGAGGGTCAAATTGATGGTAATTTATCTATTCAAGATAGCCAATGCTGACAGAATTCTTACTGTGTACAAAGTAAGAAATAGATACAGAAATGAAGGAAGGGAAATTAATACAGCCTGAAGGCACAGTTGTTTGTGTAAAACTTGTTTATATATTTTCTAAATATTTCTATCCAGTCAACTTAGGTTTGATTAATTTTTGTGAGTCTTTCAGATGTTGGGAAAAAGCAGTCTTTCTTTTTAATCTCATTCTACTCATGTGCTATACACACCAAGAAATATGTAAATGATGAGACTTGTTTATTTTATACAAACTAGGATTATATATATACCTACTTCTAAGAGTCAACACTTTGTGACACTGTTTCTGGTGTCAAAATGAATCTGGTTCAAATATATACCAAAATTGTATTTACAGCTTTTGCCCCATGCTTCTTTTTTTCTGCTGTTAAACATCACTGAGTGCAGGCCAGGTGGGCAGTAATTTTCTATGTATTTCTACTGCAGAGCAAGAAGCAGTTAATTTCCAGGCACATATTACTTTAATTTCAGTTAGTCCAACCATTTCTTCAGTACAGTACCAGGGTCCTCCCTGCCGGGGGCTATAATTTTGTAAGAGCAGAACTCTTAAAAGTGTGTGGGAGAGATTAGTGGGCGTGCCTGAAAAGCTTGCTTTCTCACTTTGTACTGTGCAAAGCCTCAGGCAGAAGGTTTAGGATGTAGTTGCATTTAGAGGCATTGATCAATTTTGGATGAACGCTGGAGAAAACCCTAATTTTCTTTGGAGTTTACTTATTGGAATTGGTAAGGGGTCTCGTATGTCCAAGATGATGTATGAAGAGTATATATTGAGGTACTTCCATCTTGTGGTTCCTTTTTTTTTTCAGATGTTGAGAAAAAGCAGTCTTTCTTTTTAATCTCATTCTACTCATGTGCTATACACACCAAGAAATATGTAAATGATGAGACTTGTTTATTTTATACAAACTAGGATTATATATATACCTACTTCTAAGAGTCAACACTTTGTGACACTGTTTCTGGTGTCAAAATGAATCTGGTTCAAATATATACCAAAATTGTATTTACAGCTTTTGCCCCATGCTTCTTTTTTTCTGCTGTTAAACATCACTGAGTGCAGGCCAGGTGGGCAGTAATTTTCTATGTATTTCTACTGCAGAGCAAGAAGCAGTTAATTTCCAGGCACATATTACTTTAATTTCAGTTAGTCCAACCATTTCTTCAGTACAGTACCAGGGTCCTCCCTGCCGGGGGCTATAATTTTGTAAGAGCAGAACTCTTAAAAGTGTGTGGGAGAGATTAGTGGGCGTGCCTGAAAAGCTTGCTTTCTCACTTTGTACTGTGCAAAGCCTCAGGCAGAAGGTTTAGGATGTAGTTGCATTTAGAGGCATTGATCAATTTTGGATGAACGCTGGAGAAAACCCTAATTTTCTTTGGAGTTTACTTATTGGAATTGGTAAGGGGTCTCGTATGTCCAAGATGATGTATGAAGAGTATATATTGAGGTACTTCTATCTTGTGGTTCCTTTTTTTAAAAAAAAAAAAAAAAGGAATACAGATTCTCAATTTGAATGGGGGGGTAAAATGAAAAGAGTAAGCATATTTCATGCCAGGTAAAACCTCTAAAGAAGACCAGATGAGAAGCAGCTAGTCAGTGATAGTCCTGGAAAAATAAAAAAAGCCAAATGTAGGTATAGAGGAAAAGGTACCCTGTACTGGCCCAGCACACTAAGGGGTTTATGTAACTGGCTGCATATGCCAGCAGAAGGCCAGTACATAATGACACCTGCTGAAATTGTAAGTGAGATATCATAGTTCATAGCATGTTTATGCTGCGTGGCTTATAGAAAAGGACACATCCCAAATACAGAATGACCCAGAGTCCAAGATACCAAATAGGAAACGTGTATCTCATTTATCTCATCCTTTCTTGGTGGGAGATTGCCAGGAAGAGTGGGAGAAGGGGTGTGAAGAAAATTTCCATGTCATGAGTACTCATCCAACCAATATGTGGTGCCTACAGTGTGCTATTCCAGTGTTTTACACTGTTAATAATTCACAGTCAAACACATTTGTGGGTCATGACACCAGTTTTGTGGGTAGCAATGGATTTTTAATGAAAGGGTATAATTGAATAGAATAAAATAGAATAGAATGAAAGAAAGTACAACTGATTGTATCTTATACAGTAAGGGTATTACTATATGGCTTTTTCAAACATTCATGTGCTTATATATGTGACTATATGTTTAGATATATATATATATGTGTGTGTATATATATATGTGTGTGTGTGTGTGTGTGTGTGTGTGTATATATATATATCCATGTATTGTGTTTATATATGTGTGTATTTGTTAAATATGTGAGATTGATAGTCTAAGATACAAGTGCATTTTTCTTATTATGAATTGTTATCAAACCAGTTTGAAAGCCACTGTATTAGAACCTGACACAGATACACATAACTGCCACCCACACATAACCTCTGCTTTTCATTCTTACAATCTAGTTGGCAGCAAAACATGTGAAGGAAAAGTAAAAGTATTTATTTCATTCACCACTCACCACAGTCAAGATACATAGGTTATCCTGTTTAGTCCTCATGACATTCTCAGACACAGAAATTACTATCACCATCTTATAGGAGAAGAAAGGAAATAACTTGACTAAGGAAATACAACCCAGTTCAACTTAGTAGGGTCTATATTCATAGCCTGGTCTGATGGTTAGCACCACAATTTCTATCTGGCAACCTTCCTAAAAAGATAGCAAATATATGAGATGCCTAAGGTGAACAGGAAGAAACTTGGAATTTTAGAGAAGGGAGAGGTTACTATTAAATGTCAAGGGAGGCAGGAGGAAGTTTCTTGGAGGAGGCAGGATTTGGTTTTAATTTGGAGTTAGGAAGAGAGGGATGGAAATAGAAATTGAATTCTAAGTAATGATAAGGTATGAGCAAAGTCTTAGAGTAGGGAATGAGTGTGGAGTGCTTAGGACCCAGGGACATAGACTGACATGGCTGGAAGGGAATATTTGTGTTTGGAGAATAACAGGGGAAAAGGCTGGATACAAACTGTACTTGTGACAGGTTGATCATGTACTGAATGCCAGGAACAGTGCTAAGAGCTTTTCATACATTATCTCATTTAACTGTCATGAATACCCAGAGTGGTGAATATTGTGATGATTGTTGTAACAAACAGTAAAGTAGATTTAGTGGGTCTCCCTTAAGTTCTTCCATAAGTTGTCAAAGATGTAAGTAGGGTGGTGGATTAAGAGACCCATGTCTAAGTCTAAAGCCTGTGCTATTAGATACTGCACCAGACTTAGCCTCTGCCCCACAGTACTGCACAGCTCTAGCAGTGTCATTCCCATTATAGTCTCTGCAAAAGGATCCCCTGAAGTTGTGCCATGGCAAAGCCTACATAGTTACACACGTGAAGCCCTCTTTGGTCAGATTGTGGAAATAGGAAAGGGAGATTAAAAATGAATTAATGTGGCATTTGGAAGAAAGAAGAGGCTCAATTGATGATGAGGGTAAAGCAAAGGAATATTTGAAAGTAATTTGAAAGTTTCAAGCCTGACTCAATCAAATTATATCATTGCGAGATGGAGAAATTAAGCCCTACATTGGAATCATAATCAGACTGAAAGAACGCCACCTGTTTATATATGCCTTCTAAGAGAGTAATAAAATTATTGTGTTTATTATATGCTTATGATATGCCAGACATGGTGCTATGGGCATAACTCAGATGAGGAAAGTGAGGGATGGAATAGCTCAGCACCATGCCCCAAAACACCCAGCCTGTATAAGTCAGAACCAGATTCTAAACCCAAATGTCTATCTCCAACCTAGACTTCTCTTCTTAACTGCAGTCTCATCTATCCCTCAACCTTATTACTATTTCTACTTCAATTATAGTAGGGATTTCAAACTTCACATTTCCAAATAGAGCTCCCAATCTTCTCCTACTACCCCTACTACCCTTTCTAGGACTATGCTTCTTGCATTTTTCCATCTTAGGTAATGGTAAGTACACTCTTCCAGTTGCTCAAACCAAAAATCTTAATCTTTGACTCCTCTCTTTTGCTTTCACCCCACAACTGAACCATCAACACATCCTATCTGTGTTGCTATATGTCCCTAACTGTGTCCTATATGTTCCTTCAAACCATATGCAGAATCTGATCACTTCTCACCTCTTACCCTCTCCAAGTCACTGCATCTCACACCACTTTCCCTGTCCAAGCTACTGCATCTCAGGTAGGAGGCAGTTGCCCCCTAACTAGATTCTCTGTCTTCTCATGCCTCCTTTTAAGTCTATTTTCAAAGTAGAATCCAGGGTGATCCTATAAAAACATTTTCAGGTAAAGAAACTACTCTGCTCAAAACCCTTTAATGACTTCCTATCTCAGAGTAAAAGCCAAAGTCTCTGTAATAACCTTTCTGTCCCTACACAATCTGAACCCCCATCTCCCTTACACACACAAACACTATGACTTCATTTTCTACTTCTCCCTCTCATTCATCTCCAGTTCCATGGGACTTCTCACAGTTCCTCATATATTACAGATATATTCCTACCTTGTAAACCTTTATAAAGCTTGTCCCTCTGCCTGAAATTCTCTTCCCCAATATGTACACAGGGCTCATGCTTTCATTACCTTCAAACTCCTACTCAAATATCCCTTCTTGATGATGAGAACTTCTGGGATTACCTGTGTTCAATTATAGATGTGACATTGTTATTCCTCACTGCTGCTGTATTTGTTTTTCTCCTTAATACATGTTGTTCATCAGCACATTAAGTATTTTGCTTATTGCATTGTTTGTCTCTATCACTGGAATATGAGCTCCATGAGGGCAGGGACTTTCTGGCCTCTTTTGTTCATATCTGCAATACCTTTAATAGCAATGGTGTTGGGCCCACAGCAAACATTGTTTGAATGAATGAATGAATGAATAAAATGCAGACACAATCTGATTCCGGAAAACAATACTCTTAATTTCTTTTTTTTTTTTTTAATACTCTTAATTTCTAACCTGAATGCCCTCTCAGAAGTTGGAGAATGTTTTTTGAATAGATAAGTTTTGAATGTTTACCCAATATTACTTTTTCATTAAGTCTAACCAGGATTCAACTATTTCTACATAATTTTCAATATTCAATGGAGAAAAACTACACCATCTATAATGTGGTGTATTTTTTGTTTGGTAGTAAAATGTCCTCTTTGGTGTTGTTAATAAATGTGCTATTATCTGGTTTATCTAATTACCACTGCAAAATTCTCAAGACAGTTTTATTTCTCTGGGTAGTAAATGTACTGCTGTAGACTATATGCATAATAGGTGAGATAAACATATAGTATTTTATTTAGAACATACACTTCACTTTTTATTTCTTTCATGATTTATTGTCTTTCATATTAAGGTCTCTATAGACTTTTTCATTAATTCCTTGTTAGTATCTTTTTGCATTTAAAGAAACAGACTGGTTGAAATTCATCTAGACTTTCTATCATGGTTTCAGCACAAGTGTACTTACAGATGTATACGAATAGTTTGTTTAATTCCTGTCTTTAAAAAATGAATTCCTTCAGCATCTAAAACTTTCAGTTACCATATCTTATTAAATTTTCTGGAATTCTTCAATATGTATTAAAAAGTTTAGTCCCTTGGTGCTCTTTCATATTGAGACATTTTAACTTCCAGTGTCCTGCCCAGTTTTGATACTACATTAACATTGAAAGGTCATTTGTTTTATTATATCTTAAAATACACAGAAAATGTAGACTGTACAGTTGCCTTGAAGCCTGTTTCCTTTTCCACACATCAACACAGAATGTAAATAAGATTAAACTATGTCCTCATTAGTACTTGGTGCTAATAAGTTCCTTTTTTTAGAACAATAAAATTTTTCTGATGAACATATTCATTAAAAATTAGCTCAGGGCAAATTTATTAATCTAAGCTCTTATACTTGAAAGCAACAAACTTTTTTAAGCACTTAATTAATCTGTCAGTAAAATAGTTCAAATACTCCTTCTCAGTTCTTATATATTTAAAATGGTTGATTTAATTGCATTTGATCACTCTAAGTTTATTGATAAATGTTGAAAAGACACACATTCTGGCTTAGGTTAAAGCAGTGTTCCCCAAAGTGGATTTCCATAGAATACTAATCCTGCAAGTGTTAATTAGTGATGTTCAGGGGAAGGATAATTGTTTCCATGGTCAAATGAATTCTCAAAATGCTCGATTAGACCAAGAACAAAGTTTAACACGTTTTTTTTTTTTTTTTTTTTTTTTTTTTTTATTGCGGGAGTTCTCAGAACCTTTAATACAATGAATTGTGACTCCCAAGAGGTGAGAGAAAATGTTCAGGGATTTTAAAATGCTTTCACTATGGAAAGTACTTTCTGTGAGCTAGCTGTAGTAGTGTTCCATGGAACATAATATGGGAAACACTGGGTTAAAGCCCCAGCAAGAGTAGGATTATTACTAACCAGAAGAACATCTTCATAGTGTTTAAAGTGCCTGTTATTCAGAGACATTGAAATTTCTGTTATGTGTGTATGTCACTGATAATATTCTAAACTTGCAATTTTAAATATTTGACTCTCTGTGGGAAGGAAGGGTGACCTAGCCATGATAAAATAAGAGAGAACACAGAGCAATTACAAAGCATTTTTCCATTCTGATTACTCTCTAAAAAAATCTTCTGATGTCTGTGCATTTTGTCTCTGTGAGATAAAGTTTCTGAATTTCAATGAGGCAGATTCCAAAAGGTGATATATTTTTAATAATATCTTCAGGTAGGAAATACCTGATCCAACTGTTAAGTTTGGTTGCTCTGTTACCAGGGTGACCATATGTCATGGTATTCCAATACAGTTCAGATTTTTCTTTTTTTTTATTTTGAGAGAATTTTTTTTTCCCTCTGGGGTGTGCACATGTGCCAGAGAGACAGAGAGAAAGAAAATGAAAAATTATACCCCAGAAGGATGGCCACAACACAGCCGCTTCTCTTCCATTCTCTTCTTGAAATTTTGGGCACAAATGTGCCTAGCATGAGTTTCAAGTCGCTGGGTCTGGAACTTGAACCATGGCTGACCATGCGAGAGAGTCCAGCACCTTAACCACTATACCACTGCTGGACCCCAGTTCAGATTTGTACCTGTTATTTCAGTGTTATTATTAACGCCTCCTTTTAATCTAAAACTAGTGTTATTTCATATGACAAGTTAGTTACCTCCCCAATTACACAAGTGTGGCAGTTTATACTTTCCAAAGAAATTGCAGCAATATCTCTTGACTATATGATACTCTCCCATCAAGACATGGAGTCTAATTTCTCTTTCTTAGAATCTGGGAGGACCTACAACACACATGTAACCAATAGAAGATAACAGAAGTGGCTCTGCCTTACTTTCTAGCTAAAGATACAAAACAATTCTGCTGCAGCCTCACTCGGTGGAATACCTATGCTGGGGCCCTTATTCATAATGTAAGCAGTGCTGCTGCTCTGAAGCACCATGCTCTGAGGAAGCCCAAACTAACCCAAATGGAGAATTCACATAGCAAAGTTCTTAGTCTGCAGAGAGGGAGAACTGACTAGCCAGCTCCCAGATGTTCCAGATCTAGTCATCATCTGAATGCAACTCCCTGAGAGATCCTGAGCCATGTGCTCAACTACACACTTCCTGGATTTCTGATCTGTAGAAATCATGCATGTGCTCATGAGCTGGAGCTATCTGAGGCTGCTGGTGGATTGTGGCATCAAGACCCTGTAGGGGATGCTGTATGTTTTTTTCCTCTCTCTCTCTCTCTCTTTCAATAAGATTTTAAAAATGTCAATAGAAGTGGTATATCCTCTCCAGGTTCTTACCATGTATTCCACTCCATCAAAATCCATATTCTCTGCACACCACTACCACCAAGTAGGGACCTCTGAGGTGGCCATATTGTAAGATGAAAGGAACCTGGGTCCAATAGTTGCATGAAGAGATCTGTCAAGGACAGTCAGTTGTCCAGCTGCCACTGGGGTAGGGGTGGGGGACTGGATGTAACAGGAGGATGGATAGTGGTGCATCAGTGAGACATGATGGTCTATGAGGCTGAGCCACATAGGAAGGTTTCAGATTCATGTTCAAAGACCTCTCTGAACACTTTGGGCACATATGTGCCCATGATCTAGCTAAAAAAAGCAAGAGATAGATTCTGTGTCAAAACCCTGTTGGTCATGCTGTCTCTATACCTCTTTTTCTTTTCTCTCTGTGTCTCTCTCTTTGTCTTTCTCACTAATGGAAGAAATAAATAAGTAAATGTCAAGTCTCAGTCACCCTGGCCACAGACACGTGTGGGTGTGTGCCTGACATGTACAGGGAGGCCCCAGGTCACAAACTGGGGACTTTTCCACATAGGTCTAGTTGCATTACTGCTGTGCCATTGTTTGGTCCCTTGAGATTGCATTCTTGTGTGTTTCTAATCAGGATGAGCTGTAAGAGATTCTTGGAAATTGTGGAGGGAAGAAGGAAAGAAGGAGTCATTTTGAACTTCAAAAAGATTTTTTAAAGAGTAGCATGCTCAAGCATTTACTATTTGTTGTACTTCTGGTGCCTCACATCATTGGTACAGGCAGCCATGGCTTATAACTGGCCTATGTGCTCCTGGATCTTCATTCAGCTTCTTTGACTCTTGAACCAGTGAGCATGGTCTAGTCCATAGTGGAGTGGCCCTAGCTCCTTTGAAGTATTCATAGAACCAAATCAGAGACTTTAAGGATTGACATGGATTCAGAATGTTGTCACTGGCTTTATGTTACATCACAGGATCCAGCTTGATCTTGATCGTTCCATCTTTCCATTATGTATTTCCTTTTGCATGTGCTGTGAACTTTAGACTCCAGCATCAGACATGAATCACAGCCTTACACAGACTGCTTAATAAACACTACAGTTTCATGAGTTCAAATCCTGCAATAAATCAATGCATGTGTAGTGGTACGTATCTCCATGTAATTCTGCTTCTCTTGATAAAGATTGACATGCATAAATTAAATTAAGAAGTATAATTATAACAAATAAATAAATAAACAAACTAACCAAGATGTTAGAATTGTTTGTCACAGCAGGATCACCTCACCTATTCGAAACATTACCATCATCCATAAGTGTTGTAGAACACAATGTCAGGAACTAGAGGACATTAAGTTTGTTTTTCTTTTTATTTTTACTTCTGCTTTCAAAGAGGCCCAACAGTTTTTGTGAGGTTGGAAGAGAGTGAGATAAAACTCTATACAAAAATTAAGCAAATAACATTGATTGAACCATTTGTCAAACAATTTATGAGCAATATTTACTGATTGTTTATAGAAACCCTATGAAAAAGTTACTGTTTTAATTATCACCATTCCATTTATAAGGAACCTGTGCTCTAGATATGAGAAGAAACTTAATGTTTTAAAGTGCTGCAGTCTAGATTTCTGTCTTAAACTCAAGTCCTTTTTCCAAATTTCATGCTCTGAACAATTATACTTAAACTCAATTTTAATGCTTCCTGAAACAAGTCAGTTTAGTAAAAAGTAATTCCAACTGTAGGCAATTGTTGGAAAAATACCAGTGATTCCCTGCCACAGTTTCCACATTGTCAATATTCTTACTCTTCCAAAGAGGGTGGGCTTACTGAGTGGGATGGGAAGTAGCCTAACTGAGGGTTCTTGCCTATGGATACTTCATTATTATCCCTGCCAGGAAGACAAACTCTAAAGACAGAAGAAGCAGAAAAATCTGAGAACAGGCTCTGTAATGTACATCAAACAGCCTGTGGAGTCATTCAGAGCTGCTGGCAACCCATAAGTATGTTGAGCAGCTTTGTGTCTGTATTGTGTTTGAAAGTCCACTACCATCTTGCAGATGAGGATTTGAAATACTCAAAATGTATGACAGGCATGATGGCTGTTTAGGATTCTAACTCACATATAGAGTTTGATGTCTGACTGAAGCTTAATAGAACTTGCAAATGACATATTTATTAGACATTGATGAATATCATAAGGTTAGAGAGGTTCAGATAAGCATCTGAGATTCTGAAACTCATCAGTTGCACTTCTGACATGTTAAAAGTGTTTCCCTTTTTAGTTTAGAAGTAAGCTACTTTTGTAATGCCTTTTGGGTATGAACATTTTTGCTTAGAAAAACTACTTTTCATGAAATAGAGAAATATGGGGGTACATAGTCTGTATGGAAAACAAAATGCCTTTTAGGATAATATAATATAGTGAGAAGGAGAAGCATAAAAGAGAAGAGGTTAAATGGAATAGAAAAGAGATAAGAAAAAAATCATAAATAGAAGTAGAAGGGAAAATTACATCTAGAACGGGAGGAAGACATAAAGAATATTTTTTTAGAGAGGAGCATGCTCACGCATTTACTATTTCTCTGAAAAAATATTGTGGGTGATGGCTTAAGCACATTCAATAATAAAGAGGGCTTAATGAAAGACACTGAATCTATAAATATTTTTCTTGCTAGAGGAAAAGATAAAGATTAATAATTCAAAACAATAGATAATCTGGGAACCAGCAGTTAGCGTAATGGCTATGTCGCTGGACTCCCACGTAGTCGACCGCGGTTCGTGTCCCGGACCCGGTGGCTTAAAACTCACGCCGGGCGCGTGTGCGTGCGTGCCCAAGATCCCGAGAGGAGAATGGAGGAGAAGGGATTGCAGCGTGACCATCCCCCCTGGGGGGTGATTTCTCGCTTTCTGTCTCTATGTCTCTCTCTGTCTGTCTGGCGAGCGCACGCGCCCTACAGTGAAAATCTCTCCAAAAAAAAAAAAACAATAGATAATCTAAAATCATTCATTTTGTGCCTATTCTTGGGATACAGTTAGAGGTCACTGCTTCTTACACACACACATGCACACGTTTTGTGCTCTCTCTCAGTTCTTGCCCACTGTAAGCAAAAGGTATTCATGGAGGAGTCCACCCCCACTCACATCCCATATTAACACAGATAAACCACTTAAGAAGGATGGAATTAATATGGTTGCTTCATAATCCTCAATAAGCTATAAAGGTTTTCTTTTTGAAAAGCAGATGAGATAATATGCCTATGGTATCAGGATGATGTTCCCTGTCAGCAGAGGGAGAAGGGAGTAAAGAGATAAAAGAGGAAGTCCTTTTAATCTGAATTGCTTTGTGACTGGAAATTCACAAGTACAGCCTGGAAGGTCTGGACAGCCACTGCACTGCTGCTCACACTGCGCTGATAAGCAATGCAGTTTACTTCTATCATCTCAGGATAACTTTAGGGAGGCCACCCGCAGGTACCTGTGAAAGGAGGAGGGAGGTGCAGAAAGTCTCAGAAAATATCTCCTCTCATAGTCTGGCATTACCACCCTTTATTAACTCTGCATTTCCAACCCTGTCCCCCAAGCCTATGCTCCCATCTTAGAGCACAAGTGCAAAAACTAGTAATAAAGCTGACTGGGGAGAGCATTGGTACACTAAGAGCAGCACTTGAGATTAATTCCAAAGTCTTCCCATGGATTTATGTCAAGCACATAGTTGGCACACACATAAAAATACTGGTTTTCTTCCATTATTGCCACTCTATGTTCCTTCTACTCTCCAATTACTCAGGTTGGTTTATTTGGGGTTGGAATCTGGAAGAAGGTTGACTAGATAGATGTCTATATGGTAATTTGTCTCAACACAACAGGCTATAGACAGCACAAGTTTGAAAACCACGATTTTATGAAATGTGAAATAACTCATAAAACTAAAAATTAGTCATTTGAACCTCTGTTCTTTCTCTTAACATTTGAAGAATTAAGAGATCATAATTTTTGTTCTTTTCTAAATAATTTTTAGTAAAACAATATTTTACTAAGATTTTATCTCATAAAGTATTTCCTTCTTTTTTTCTAGAAATAAATTGATGTTAATAGTAATGAAAACAAAAACAATTATTTTTCTGCCTCAAGAGCCAGTCATTGGCCAGTAACTGAAGTAATTTACACATATCATCTCATTTTGTCCTTACAACAACCTTCAAAGGGATTATTATTATTCCTAATTTATGACTTTCTGATTATAATTAAACTAACTGAATAAGAACACTAGTAACTTATCAGAAAAAATGCTAAATACATTTTCAAACCCTACTAAGACTTCCTTTCATCTTTACTGAAAAGCAAGTTCAAGATTGCAATGTTGTTTTAATAAACATGAGTTTATCAAAATAGGGCTGAGCTGGAAAATGTAGCTGACTCACTTTATGATCACCCCCCCTTTGCCTGCCTGTAGCTAACACTATCAAGCACTTCCTTATGTTACCATTTAAACTCATCCAAATAAATTAATTGATGGAAAGATATTGGAGATTATGTAATTACTTCCTCTGGCTCTGGTGGTGTTGCCATCTGACTTCCAGGCAGCAAGACGAGATCTAAATTAAATGCAAATAATTGTTCACAATTAAGAAATGAAATGCCTGGAGAACCCCATGGTATTTTAAACAAGCTGATGTACTTGCCATAGATCAACAATTGAGGCTTTCTAGCATGTACTTGGATTGAGTCCCAACGACGACATGGTGCATAGCAACAAGATATTCTTCTACATCAGAGACAATAATTCCCAAGGATGCACCCTTCAGTAAGAAGTAAACTTTTACAGGAGTTGTGTACATAAAAATATTTTCAGTTCAAGCTTGTGAAAGGTAGTGGGTGGTTGATTTCCTATCACACAGTGACTGGTAATACAAACATACTAGATAGTTATTTAAATTCACCATCTTGAATATGTTGGATATATCCAGATTGCTCTTGGGACAGTTAAATGAGAAAGTTTTGGTTCCCAGGCAAAGAAGCCATTCTTCTTAAAGATGTTTCTCAGAATCCTTGGTAATAACCTTGATGCCAAGGGATCCATCTATACCTATAATGACCACATTGAATGACAAAAAAAAAAATTTACTTCATTGCCTTTGAACATGCTAAAAAGATACTATCTTTTCATTAGAGACAAAGACAGAATGATGAAAGGACAATACAAGCCTGAAAGAAGTACATACAAAGAAAATGACCTTAACAGCCAAACAGCTTAGATGGGTATGAGGTTTTTATAAACACCATTAGTATTCATTTAATATAGGTAGCAGACAGCAACAAGAATTGGAAAATAACTTGGATGTGATCACTGAAGGAACAGAGGGAGGCAAAAAAATATAAGCTTCTTCCTGAGCACAAATCTCAGTGTCACTGTAGAGCACAGTTGGAATGTCCTCCTTTCCTGATTAGCAACCATCTAATCAAGGACACTGAGTGCCTGCCAGGTCTATATACATGTCATGCCGAGAAGAAACAAAGGTTTGGGCTATGGTGTTTTTGACCTATTATATGTACCAGATTAAGAATAATTTAAAAAGTAAACATATTTCATGGGATAGAAGAAGGGTAGTCCTTTTTAAATAAAGATAAAGGTTTTTTTCAGAAGTTTTACTAAAGAAATTTGAAGCCTCAACATTTATCTACACTCAGCTAAGATAGGAGGGCACAGGGATAAAGCAGGAAAATCCCAAATACATATATACAAGTATAATTGAGTATTTAAATGGAACAGTTGTCCAAAGAAAGGCTCCTCAGCCTGCACATAACAGAAACTACATTATATAAAGGCCTTCAAGTAGAACATTTGGTGAGACTTGCTCACGATGTTTCTACATTTAAGACTAAAGTATATAAACTGAAATAATATTAGATTTCAATGTGAACTATCACTCTCCAGGTCCCACACTCCAGGTGGATATTTGAATGAGGTCATAGAGCAAAGGCATTTTCTTAATGTCATATGAAATGGGAAAGCAAAGAATCATCATAATGCTTTGTGAGTAAGGAACCAGAGAAAGAGAGAAGCAATTTGAAGATTTCTTACATTAGCCTCAAATGGTTCATAATAGTCATATACCTGCCAGATTGGTAAGAGTGTAGGATCTGCTTGCTGGGCGCTGGCTCTGTTGTTCTGCATTTGGAAAATCTTAGAGTGGCATCTCCTCCTTTTCCTCCTCACATTCCCAGTGCCTGCCTAGCACACTCCAAGGCTGAAAGACAATCTCATTAGTGATTGAAGAGTAAATGAATTAATGGCCTTTCATGATGAACAGAGTATTTTCTTTATATTTTTTATTCCCTTTGAAACAATCTTGTTCTGATCAAGAAACAATTTCTGTGCCTTAAAGTGACTTTGCATATCTCTGTTCTAATCCTGTGTGTGTGTGTGTTTGAGTGTGATATTCAAGCTAAATTCTGAACTAAGAAATTCACATTTGAAAGGAGAACAGTATGGAAAGTGTGGTAGGTGCTATGATGCAAGAAAATGTCTACTGTGCAAAATAAAGAAAATGACACTCAGTTAAGGTGGACTTCAAAGTTCTCAGAAGTTTTTTTGGTTTCTTGATATATTTTTGATCTTTATAAGCTGATTCTTTACACAGACCCAGCTCCAGTTTCCATAAATTTCTCAAAATAGCAGTAGTCTTAGGATGATCTTACACTTTCAAAGATAATAGGATAATCTTCTCTCAAGTCAAATTTCAAATACGCTTAGGTTTTCATCTAACTAGAAAGAAATTTGAACTTCTGTTCAACCTATAAAGACTATATAACAAATAGGAATTATTTTGCAAAATAAATTTGTTATCATACCCCTACTAGCTCTCAACCAACTGCATTAATAGTATATTCCAGAGAGAGTCAGCTGAGGCTCCCCCCAAAAATCCTTAAGTTGATTCTATGATAGAGGACATGTTCTCTCTATTGTACTTAACATCTAGATGTAAGACACTTGAGAGATTGTGATGCCTTTCAAGGTCATAATTCAGTCTTGGAAAAATAACTATTGTGAATGAAACTATGATGCTCAGACACTTTAATTTCTGAATTCTATTTCCTAATAGTCACTCCATTAAACTTTTCTCAAAAGACTTCTGATTTTTTTTCCTAAGCAAGGTCTTTTTTATTCTCTCCTTTAATTCAAAATTCTTATTTAAAAGGCAGCAGATACATATAGTAGCCAAAAGTGCTCTGAGTGAGACAAACTAGTATTGAACATTATTTGGTTTGTATTTTATAAGAGTCCTCAGAATATATTTCAGACTCTCTACAAGTAAATAGACAAGGTATTGATTATTTTAATTCCTGAAGGTTAGAGTGTTGAGAATTCTAAACAAGTGATTGGCTATTTCCGTGTGTTTCTAATATCTAACCAAAGCAATGCTTCAAGATTCCTTATGTCTTAAATTTGTGTGTTTTCTCTATCACTCTTCTATATTTGTTTCTGTTCATTTCAGAGAGCTTTAACTTGTTCTTTAATATTCTTCGACCACATTTGCAACTTCTGGCTTCATTTTTTATTAAAACGACATAACCATGACTTCTATTCCAGCTATATTCATTTTTAAGTGTATAGAATGTGTTTAGCATGTTTAAGAAGTAACATACAACAAACACATACACAGTACACCTAAAAATCTTTGCTATTTGGCTTTAAAGGTTATAACTTACAAATATTTCCCTGAAAGGATCTCTGTAAGCTTTGAAAAGAGAAGGAAGATAATTTCCTGAAGCTATGTAAATATGTCAAGGAAAAAATGAAGCTAATATTTATTTGTAAAGGCATTTACCATATTTAGATGCACAAACATTTGACCATTTTTAGTCTCCCTTCAAATTGAATGACAAATTTATTCCAACGACCACAGAATAATTATTATGCAGAATGTTTTCAGTAGACATGTCTCAAAATGAAAAAGGATATTGGAAGGGCAGTTTAATTCTTGAACAAATATTGAGATTCTTTCAAATAATCTAAGGAAGAAGAAAAATTATCCCTGAACATAAATCTGTTAGGGAAAAAAATCCTTTTCAATTCTATCACTGAGTGATACTTTAATGGATCTGGGAGAGAAGCAAAACATAATAATTAAAGATAAAAAGAAAGAAAATTAAAGAATGCCAGCAATATTAGTGTGGAAATGGGTACCTTGGCTGAAGCATGACAGGATTCTAAATAAATGATTTTGTAATGGACCCATCTGTCTGTTTTGCAAAACTACCCTATAATCTGGCACAAATTTTTATATGTTGGGTTGAGAAGAAGCTAAGGAATTGGAATTTCTCATAAGCAGTAAGTAAACATTCTTTATTCTCATTTATCTTGAATTATAACTGCTCTTGCTGGCTTGAGTGATCTTGGTGAAAAGTTTTCCAAGTCCAGGGTACCAAAATCCAAAGGATAATAGATACAATACATCAATTTGTTTGCATCCTTTCTTGCCTCAAACCCAATCATATGTAGTTGGTTATTTTTAACAAACCAAGAGTTTCAAAATCAGTCACAATTACAGATGATGCACGTAGCCTACTGGAAAATAAGAAATATTTGCTTGGTGAAAATAAACTAGCATTGGGACCAACAGATGACACAATGGTTATGTCACTGGACTCCCATGTAGTCACCCACGGTTTGAGTCCCAGAATCAGTTACTTAAACCTTACGCCAGGTGCGTGTGCAAGTGTGCCCAATATCCCGAGAGGATAATGGTGGAGAAAGGATTGTGGCGTGGCCATCCCCCCAGGGGGTGATTTCTTGCTTTCTGTCTGTCTCGCTTTCTCCCTGTCTCAGGCCCTATACAAAAATCTCTCTCTCAAAAAAAAAAGGGGGGGTAGAGAGAGAGAAGAGAAGAAACTAGCATCTTCTCATATGTTCAGACTTGTAGAACTCACTCTTCTGCAGTGCTCCTCCTTATCGTCATTTAGTCAAGGTCCATAGCCATATGTAAGGCACTAAGGTCTGCTCAGATGAAAGAATAGGTTTCTTACCTCCCAAGAAGCTACCTACATAGTGAGAAAGACTGATGTGCAAACATGTAACTATAGCAGTATTAACAGGTAGTAAAATAAAGTTAAATCTAAGGACCCATGAGGCTATAAAAGTATGGAGAACAATTGTGGATGCTTGAGACAGTGTGTGGGAGGAGGGTGGGAAATGGGGGAGGATGTGAGGGAGTGAACCAAAGGGAAAAAGAAAGAAGCAGAACATTTAAGAGACACAAAAATGAAAAATAATTTGTTGGGACCAGCAGTTGATGTAATGGCTATGTCACTGGACTCCCATGGCTCGAGTCTTGGACCCAGTGGCTTAAACTCATGCCAGGTGCGTGTGTGTGCGTGCCCATGATCCTGAGAAGAGAATGGAGGAGAAGGGATGGTGGTGTGGCCATCCCCCCAGGGGGTGATTTCTCACTTTCTGTTTCTCTGTATCTCTCTGTCTTTCTAGTGAGTGCACGTGCCCTATAGCAAAAAACTTCTCCAAAAAAGAAAAAGAAAACCTCAGATAACCCAGAAATGTGTTTTCTCCTTCTCAGAGCCCGAGATCTAAGTTATGGGGACAAGAAGATCCCATCTTAGTCCAGCAAGATGCCCAGTTGAGTGCCAGCTAGACACTGGGCATTTGGCTAAGTATATATACATATACCTATGAGGACATGAAAGAATTCTAAAGGGTCATAAAAGAGAAATGATGTGCTAAATACATTTTAAGTCCGTAATATAATAACAAAAACTGCAACTTGTATTAAATATTTAATACATTTAAAGACACAGTAAGATGTGTTAATATTATCTAAGTACTTAATATGATTCCTTTCATTTAATCTTTTTAACGACCCCAGAAGATCGATATTACTATTTATTTCTTCCACTTATGTCAGAGAAAACTTGAGTTTGGAAAATTTAGGTAAAATTCCCACTGTCACACAGCTGATTAGTAGAGCCAAGGATTGGGTCAAAATATGTCAATTGCCAAGGCACTCTCTTCTTTTTTTTAAAAATTCTTTAGTTTGAAGTAATTTTACTCTTAAAGAAATATTGCAGGAGTGATATAAAGAATTCCCATATATATTCCTAGATTCCCTAATTTTTAATACTTTATTTGTCTTATTATTTTCTCCTCCTCTTTACATATAGATAGATAGATAGATAGATACATAGTAGATACATAAACAGATTGATTTATATTTATATTTTTTCTTTGAATCAATTGAGAATAATGCATGATGCCTCATTAGTTCTAAATATTTCAAGGCTTATTTTCAAAGAGACTATGATACTTTCCTATGTGTTCACATCACAATCAACAAAATCAGAAAATTAACATTGATACAATACTGCTCTTTAATCAATATGCCATACTAAAATTGTGTTAATTGTCCTAGTTAGGTGGTTTATAGTAAAGAAAATAAAGTTCCTTCTCCTCTAGGAGTCAAATAATCCAGAATCACATGTCATATCTGCTCGGTCTCCACTAATCTGGAACAATTTCAAAGCTTTTCTTCATTTTTCAGTAGCTTGACATTTTTCAGTAGTGCAGGCCAGTTATTTTGAAGACTGTCTTTCCAATTGGGGCAGTCTGATGTTTCCTCATAATTTGATTCAGGTCATGCTTTTCAGGCAGAAATGCCACATAAAGGATATTGTGTCCTTCTCATATGTGGAAGCCATGATATCAGTTTGTTTCATTACTTCGTTTAATTACTGTTAATTTGGATCCCTTGGTGAACATAGTGTTTACAGTTTTCTCCACTCTAAAGTTACTTCTTTTCCTTTTGTAATTAATATGTATTTTGTAAGGGATATAAATATCTTGTTCCTCAACAAACATTCACTCACTAGTTTTAGTATTATTGCCTATTATGATTACCAAATTGTAATTTTCTAATTCCATCCTTTCTTATGCATTCATTAGTTGGCATTTTCTACTATAAGGAAGAGTTTTCCCTTCTCCCCTACTTATTTGCATATTATTTATTGTTCATATTTCTTTTTTTTTTTTTGACATTTGACTTAAAAAATTGCTCTATGGTGCATGTGCTTGCCAGAGAGATACAGAGAGACAGAGAAAGAGAAAATGAGAAATCAATCCCCAGGAGGGATGGCCATGCCACAATCCCTTCTTCTCCATTTTCCTCTTGGAATTTTGGGCACACACATACATGTACCCGGTGTGAGTTTTGATCTGCCAGGTCAGGGACTTGAACCATGATCGACTACATGGGAGTCCAGCAATATAACCATTACGCCATCTGCTGTTGGTATTTCTATGAATTCATTAATTTGTATTTTATTCAGTGAGTTAAAATTTGTTATTATCATTACTTATTTCCCTGTTCCAGTTGTCCTAGATTTGGCCATAGGTATCTTCTTCAAACTTGTTCGTGTGTTTTATAAACATACTCTTTGAGTTTTTCATTACTTTCTGGCACCAAAAAGTATTCCAGTTCTACCTTGTAAATGCTGTACCCTAGCCTTGGAATTAGCCATTTCTCTGAGGTAGGTCTTTATTCTTAATTGCTTCTCTTCCTAGTTGCTCATCGGTTTTTATTTATGCATTTTTAATCCTGAGTAATACAGGTATTTTAATATCCAGAAATCTCAAATAGCCATTTTCCACAATTACAACAATAATAAGAAACTCGTTAAGCTAGCTCAGAGTCAGTGTATAAGTTTTCAAAATGCCTTCCAAATGCTCAAGTAAAGGATGACTTAAGCCCTAGGGAAGATAAAAGAAACAATGAAGAAAAATAAATCAAGAAAAGAAAAAGAAAGAAAAATACACACGAAAGAAGTGATAGAAACAGATTTTTTTGAGGACCTTCTCTGTGTCAAGCACTAGGATAAATACTTTCACATGTATCTATCTCTGCAACAATTTCTTAGAGATTATGATTCTTGCTTAATATATAAAAAAATATATATATAGGTTCAGAGATTTCAGTGATGTTCTCTATTCTGAACAGTAAGTGAGAGAACAGGAATTGGATCTATGTCATATTCCAAACCAATCTTCTACTAGACTCTGTCTCCATACAATTTTAAACTAATTCATGTCCTATATCCTATTTTTGTAACCGGCCATCTGCCTATAACTTACATAGTAGCTCTTTATTTACCCATTTCCCAAATACTAGAACACCTTATGCTCAGACAGATGATACTTTCCTTAGCTCCAAGAGCAACCTGTTACAATACACATCTTTCCTTGAATTAGGCTTCACCACCTGCTTTTCAGGTTGACTTTGTTTGTTGAACTATTAGGCTCAGTATTGTAGAACCACTTGACATATCAGAGACAGCCTTTTTTCAGCAGGCTGTTATTAATGCCTCTTAAAATAAACATCATATCTAGTGTCTCCATTTCTTAAAAACTATAAAAGTTATCTTTTGTGGAGGGGCAGAGGGTGTTGGGAATAAGTTTACTCATCAGTAGGCAATTGGAAAGCATAGGAAATTTGTATTTCTCTAATGGGGCAGAACTAAAATGTCTGATTACATAGCAAAGCAAGGTGATGGTTATGGTGTTTATTCCATGCGTGAACCGATTACAGATCAAACCAAGATGCATCCACAGATAAGCACAAGCAAGTTAAAACCAGGATTCAGGTGGGGAAATATGAAGAACTTCCCAGTAGAGTAACTAGAAGGAGGTAATAGCTAGTGTTTGTACTTTCTAAAAAGCCCACTCACATGCAGTTTTATCTCAAAATAACCCTGTGAAAGAAAATGAGTATATCACCTCATCCTCATTTTACATGTAAGTAACATTGCAAATCAGAGAAATTTAGTGACCTTCCCAAGTTCTCAAAGCTCATCAACTGGTAGTTGATACTAAACTGTGCCTAGTGCACTTTCCACTATACCATGATTAAAGTCCTACAAATTTAATTTTTGCTAGAATCTCACTAGACTTAATCAAATCAATGTGAGCAGATGGCAAGTAAAGGAAATACATTCCCACTTTATTCCTTGAAGCCTCTTAATAAAAGAAGGAAGAAGCAATTTGGGACCCTTCATCCCATCCTTTTCATAAAAATGATGTTTTGTTTTTTAGTAGACCACAGTATGATGTATGAAATATATTTTAAGACAAGTTAATAGTATCATACCACAGAATTATTTTGCTCTGGTATTATCAAATCAATTATTTCACTGTAACAATACAGTAACCTTTTCTATCATGTGAATAGGAATAAATATAAACCTAACAGTAAGTAGTGGAGAACTGAAGGGGTACTATGGTTTTAGAGAATTTGCCTACACACATACCTTACACCACTTTAGACTATCGTTACTAATTGACACAAGGAGTTCATATGAGATGAGAATCACTATCGTGGGAAACATTATGCAGATCAAATGGTCATTACATGCAGAATTTATAACCAAATCCTTAAACTAAACAAAATGATTGCTGCAATGCATGAGTACCTTCTTTGTATCAACTAGAATATGAGATGCTTTAGTACAATTTTATCATTCATTAAAACAAATCTATTGTGATGAACACATTGTTATTTCTATTTTGTAAATAAGAATTCTGAAGTTCAGGTCACACCACTGATAACTAGGACAGCCAGGCTTACAATCTCATTGATTTGAATGCCAAAAGTAATTTCCTTGGTAACTTCCCTATACTACATAATTATTGATAAAATGTTGTAGATGCTATGGTAGGTATGAGTGTTTTATTGTTTCTAATCCTTCCTCACATAATAAGTTAGTGAATTACCACCAACCAGGAGTGCTGTGTCTCTCAGTCATCTACTATATGTGCTGCCATTTTCCCTCTCTTTTATCTTCTGCACCATTCTTGTTGGTATAGCAAAGACTTGAATATTCATTTTGCAGTAACCTGATATCTAATTTTTCTTTTCCTAATTATTTGGACTTCACTGCAAACTCCCTTTTAAACTCCTGAACACATGCTCTTCTATTCTATAGTTTTTCTCTCCTAATGACTTACCTTTAGCTTCTAGTCATTGTTAATATAGCTATTTTGTACACTGTTCTCCATTCTGGGGGGGGGATTTTCATTATAGGGCACATGTGCTCGCCAGAAAGACAGAAAGAGACAAAGAGACAGAAAGTGAGAAATCACCCCCCAGGGGGGATGGCCGTGCCGGAATCCCTTCTTCTCCATTCTCCTCTCGGGATCTTGGGAACGCACACACATGTGCATGGCATGAGTTTAAGCTACCAGGTCCAGGACTCCAACCGTGGTCGACTATGTGGGCGACCAGCAACATAGCCATTACGTTAACTGCTGGTCCCACACTATTCTCCATTTCTACCACCTGTAGTTTGGTGCATTATCTGTTTTTTGATCATACTTCAAGCCTATGTCCTTTAACATTCATGCCTAAGAAAGTTTGCCTTGAGACCAGCAGTTAGTGTAATGGCTGTGTCGCTGGACTCCCACATAGTCAACTGCGATTCAAGTCCCAGACCCAGTGGCTTAAACTCACACCAGGTGCGTGTGTGTGCGTGCCCAAGGTCCCAAGAAGAGAGTGGAGAAGGGATTGGGGCGTGGCTATCCCCCCAGGGGGTGATTTCTTGCTTTCTATCTCTCTGTCTCTCTCTTTCTGGTGAGCGCAAACACCCTGTAGCGAAAACCTCTCCAAAAAAAAAAAGAAAGTTTGCCTTGTCTTTTGTGGGTCAATTCTTAGACTTTCTCCATAATTAATCTTAGAGGGAGTAAAGGACTTGCTTGTCTGTTCCTACTCTATTTCTTTCACTGGGAAGTTATACAATGGCCACCAAGCATAATGCTAACAGGAGGGAAATCCCCTTAGAATAGTAATTATTTAAATTTAGATTACTTTAAAATTTAGTATGAGATTCATCTGGAGGACTGTAAAAACAAAATTTTGCGACTTGTCTGCAGAGCTTTTGACTTTATAGTTCTTGGAGGAGAGATAGAGCAGATACTGAAATGATGCTTTTCTAATAAATACCCAATAAGGTGTATAATTACAAGTCCAGAGACCACATTTTGAATACCACTGCCTTAGACTGAGAGGAAAAACATCCTCAATCCGCCATATTTTTCATCCCACAGTACTCCTGTTGGGAACTCAGATAATTTGACAATTTTTAATGTTATCTATTATATCTCAGCACAGTTTTAGGTAGTGTCTAAAAAAGGTAATAAGCCATTATCTATTATTTTAATGCATTTACAACTTAATAGGAGACAGATATATAAACAAGTAAATGGAACAGATTATGATGAGGCCTATAACAGCATTAAATAAGATACAGTCAGAGGACAAAGATGGAGTGGTGACTTCTCACATTAGAGGTTACAGAAAGCTACAAAAAGAGGAGATAACAGTTAAAAAAGTATCTTCAGAGGAGATACAAGAGGTATATTGACCAGCAGATGGTGTAGTGGTTACATCTCTAGACTTTCACCTGGCCAACTATGGTAGGAATCACAGATCCAGTGACTTAAAAATCAAGCTGGGTGCATGTGTATGCATGCCCAAGATCCCCGGAGGAAAATGGAGGAGAAGAGATTGTGGTATGGCCAACCCCTCAGGGAGGGGGCGATTTTTCACTTTCCCTCTCACTATCTCTCTTTCTCTCTCTCTCTCTCTCCCTGGCAAGTGCATGTACCCTAAGGCACAAACCTCTACAAATTTTTTTAAAAAGAGGTACATTCTAGGTAAATGAAAGCCTTTTTTTTTTTCTTTTTCTTTTTCTTTCTTTCTTTCTTTTTTTTTTTTTTTTTTTTTTTTTTTTTTTTTTTTTTTTTTTTTTTTTTTTTTTTTGTTCAAGTTTGGAAAGTTAGAGGAAACTTGGTAGGGTATTGATATGGTGCAGGGTTGAATGAAGTAGAAAACAGCAAGGGACGTTAAATGGATTTGACTGAACAAGTTGTGAGATTGGGCCTTGTGTGTGATCTAGCATGCCCTTTTTCTGGGTTGGAGTAGTAATTTAAATGTTTCCATCAATGGAAGAATTATTCAACTTGAGCTTTGGAAATGTCACTACGGAAGGTGACTGGGAGAATGGAAGAATTTAGTGATAAATAGAGAGTATGGAAATTCTTAAACGAAAAGAGATCCATGGACTGAGATACAAAGATTTCAATATTAGGTGATTTCTGCTTAATTTGAAAATACTTCATAGACATCTTATAATGATTATAATGATTTCTTTATACACCTATCTTACAAATTAGACTGTAAACATCTTCATCATTGTATTATCAGTACTGTGGTAGGACCTGATTTTAGTAAGAATTAAAGAGGCATTGATAGAATGAATAAATAAATTTATGAAAATCTATGTCATTTATTTTCCTTTGGACTCCAGTCCTATTCTCTATAAAATGAGGAGTGAAGGTTTATTTCATTCTCCCCAGAATGTAACAAATGAATGGATGAATATTAATAAAGTGATATGTGCTTATTAGGAAGTAAGTAGAAATACGTATTTTGGTGAAGGGCTTTATCACACAAGTGATAACCAGTTGAACCTTCAGTTTATTTAAATAAAATTTCTGAAATTATCTGCAAATTACTTTTGTATAGATAGCTGGACTGAATTAAGAGCGTTACTACAGGAGCCATCAGATGTCCATTAATTCTTTTGCAAAAGTAGGCTAATTTGCAGATTTACCTATTCCTATATGAAACCAAGACACTGCTGGTTCTGTCAGATAATTTTCTCAATGACATCTCTCGGCAATTAAATATATTAAAGAAAAAAAAACACTTTGTGTCTGGAACCTCCCATTTTAAGACAAGTGAAATTCTTGCTCATAGGAAATAGTATCAGTGATCTAAAAAGAAATTTTAGAATAACTGCTTTTAACAATACCTGCTTTTAATCTCATTTGCTTAGTTTCCTGATCAATCGTTTCCCTCACATCATAGCAATGTGGAAAAACAAGAAATTTTCATGTGATTTTACTTTTTCCTTCTAATGGCAATGAAAAAGTTGAAGGACATAGAATCCAAATACCGAAAAGAAATCATGAAAGAAGAAATACATTTAGACACACTGGGGAGAGTTCTGAGTGAAAAGAAAACATCCTTTCGAAAGAGAAACAAAAACTGCTTATATAAGAAAGAGAATTAGATTTTTTTTCAAACAGGGAATGCTAGTAGGCAATGATGAAATGTCTTCAAAAGCACATTTTTGAAATGTCTTCAAAAATCACTGGCAAGGGCCAGCCCCATAGCACAGTGATTAAGTGCTATCCAGAGAGATCCAGATCTCACATGGCCATCCAGGGTTTCAGTCCTGGCCTTATGAGCTTACAAGCCTGTTGCATACACGTGTGCATGCCCAGGATCCTGACAGGATGGAAAACTGAAACAGAAAGGATTGTGGCACAACCAGGCCCAGTTGGGGGGGAGTTCTTTCTCTCTCTCTCACTCTTGCTCTCTCTCAGTCTCTGTCTCACATGCATACATGCATGCGCCCTCTGGCATTTAAAATAAAACAATATGAAGGCAAAATATTCTAAATACAGAATTCTAGACCCATTCAATCATAAAAAAAGAGAATCTTCAACATAAAAAAGATTTGAAAAGTAAGCGATTAATAAATACAGTATTTTCCTAAAAAGTACTAACTGAAAGGTATGATCTAGCAAAACTAAAAAAAAAATGAAAAAAAAAAGAGAAAGACATTTGATACAACAAACTGTGTGAACAAAGAAATCAACAAAATCCATTCTTAAGCTGAAATAAGTGTTTCCTAATGGGGATGCTATGAGCATTTTGGGTGAGACACTGCTTTTTTGGAGACTGCCCTACCTGCTGCAAAATGCATCTGCAATTTCTCATTTTAAAGACAGAATTCTGAGTACAACAGAGACATCACTTTTTTAAAAAGTTTATAAAAAGAGGAACTGTAATTCCAGGTGTGTGTGTAGTTGGAGTAGTTACACATAACGTTTATTGTGGTACTTTAATACCATGAAATTAGTAATATCTCACTGAAAAAAATAAAAATGACAAAAGGCAATAAAATTGAAAGTAAATGTCACTCAAACTCACATTCTCAATTC
Organism: Tupaia belangeri chinensis; assembly: GCF_000334495.1. Taxonomy (NCBI): domain Eukaryota; kingdom Metazoa; phylum Chordata; class Mammalia; order Scandentia; family Tupaiidae; genus Tupaia; species Tupaia belangeri. Next base: position 3,166,684 of record NW_006159659.1, on the reverse strand, counting down.
CCAGACTGATTTCTATTTTTTGTACATGCTTACTGAATGTATCTATGAACATGAGCATGCTGTATACACGTATTCATTCTCAGCTTCCTTATTCCACTTTATTAAGGTTATATATTCAAATATATAAACACAAAACATACCTTGGACTTCTTTTCTGGTTGCTCATTTTTGTTAAATGGTATAAAAGAAATGTAGACATGTGAGAGGAAAAAAAAATCATTAGTATAAAAGAGAACAAAATAAAATATATCTCCTTCTCTTTCTATCTCTAGCCCCACCATTGATGAAACCACTATCAAATGGTCTACTTTTATCTCTCTGGGTGTTATCACTTTATTGTAATTGTTCCCACATGATAATATATCCTCTTTGGACAATCTCTCTCTCTCCTCATTCCCCTTCCCCTTCTCTTTTTCTTACTCTCTGTCTTTCTCTCCCTTTTATAAAACATGAGCAGTTTGGCACTTTGTACCATGTTCTCCTGCATTTATTATAGGCTTTTGGTACATGACCTTTGTCAGATAAAGATTTTCTGCTATCAACTTTTACTGTCTCTATTGAAATGATTTTGTGTGATCTTTCTCATTAATATGTGTTTTTATGTAGAGGTTTTTGCCTTAAGGTGCATTTACTCACTGGAAAGAGAGAAAAAGAGAGAGAGAAAGGAAGAAATCACTTCCAGGAAGATGGCCATGCTGCACTCCTTCTCCTCCATTCTCCTCCTGGGATCTTGGGCATGCACACACACATGCTCATCATGAGTTTCAAGCCACTGGGTCTGAGACTTGAATTGCAGTTGGTCATGTGGGAGTCTAGCAATGTAACCGCTATGCCATCTGCTGGTCCCTCTCATTAATATTTCAACTGTTAATATAATCATACAACTAGATATTCTAGTATTATATCAATCTTTAATTCATGAATAAGTTAAAATTAGTCATAATACCAAGTCTTTCCTTCCCCTGGTGGCTGGTCACCATGAAGGTAAGTCCGTAAGTGATCTCAGAGCAGCAAGAACAAGTACCACTTCAGTGTGCTTTCACTCATGCACAGAAAGATCCTGTCCTTTCAGCTCTCTAAAGAGCTGTGACACAATGACTACTCCAACTCCATCCACAAGGATGAGAAGGCCCAAGTGGTTTTAGGATACAAATAAGGACAGGCCACTGGCAAGTTGAATTTACAGAAAGAAATTTGTTACCCACATGGAGAAGGTACAGTATGAAAATACAAACAGGATAACTGTCCACATAGACTTTCACCAGAGCACAAGGTTAATCAGCAGGCTAAAACAACAAAGAAATTCTTGAACACAAAGCAACTCTCAATAAGTTAGAAAAGAGAAAGGCAAATGTAAGAACTTGAGAAAATATAGAAACGAAGATAATCTATGAAACCATGGTTAAATTGCAGATTTTCAGCCTACTGTGGGTTCCTCTAGAACGTTTCCCTGATATGCTTCTGTAATGTTTCATATATTCTCCCGTTGTGTTACTTGATATGACTCTTCAAGCCCTATTAAAATTTTGACTAAGAATCTTATCAGTAGAGATTAGACATTTTTCCTGATTCAAAACCAACTCTGATTATTCACCCAACCTCTCTGTCTTTTGGATGTTTGCTTAAATGATTTTTATATGAGGACTTTTGCATTTTTAATATCATAAAATAAAAAGACTATAATTTTCCTTTCTCAGTATAACTAGACTTTGATTTTCTTAATAAAGCTCTCAAGCCTCAAAAAACTATATACTTTTGGGAACCAGCAGTTAGCGTAATGGCTATGTCGCTGGACTCCCACGTAGTTGACCGCGGTTCGCGTCCCGGACCCGGTGGCTTAAAACTCACGCCGGGCGCGTGTGCGTGCGTGCCCAAGATCCCGAGAGGAGAATGGAGGAGAAGGGATTGCGGCGTGACCATCCCCCCGGGGGGTGATTTCTCGCTTTCTGTCTCTATGTCTCTCTCTGTCTGTCTGGCGAGCGCACGCGCCCTACAGTGAAAATCTCTCCAAAAAAAAAAAAAAAAACTATATACTTTTTATTTTCTGAGATCATTTCAGAACATTTGGAATTATTTGATTCTTGAATATTTGATAGGATTTATTGGTAAACCATTGGAATTTGGCAATTTCCTTGTGGGGAGATTTTGAACTAGTAAATCAATATCTTAAACGGTTTTCAAATTTTATGTTTTGTATTTCTTCATAAGTATGTTTTATCAAGTTATACTTTCTTATTCATTTCACCTAAATTTTTCAATATATAGACAAGTGTTGTCTATAACTTCATTTTTCTGTTCTTAACAGCTGAAGTATCTGTTATAACCATCTTTCAATTTCTGATATATATTATTTGTTGCTTTTCAACTTTTTCATTGATTTACCCAGCTTTATGTAAATTCTCTATGTTTTTTTTCTTTTGAATTCAAAGTTGGCTTTTGCTGATCCTCTTTACTGTATGTTAATTTTGTCTTCTATTCATTTTTGCTCTTGTTTTTATTATTTCTTTCTGATTTGTTTGATATTATTATTTTAGTATTTTCCTAGTTTTTTTAAATTTTTATTTATTTTATACATTCAGTCACTATAGATCACTACAACATGTAAAGTAAATTTACCCAATATGAATATGCTTCACATCAGTCCAGATAAATATACCATACATGTTATCATCAACAATCATTCATTTCTGTGTCCCATAAAGTCTTACCTCTATTTTTCTCCTTGATTCTCTTCCTCTCACTCTCCCCCTTCTCCCAGCCTCTTCCCACTCTGCCTCCAGTATCCTGAACCATTTTCCATGTTTTTATATACATTAATCTTTCAGTTTCTGCCCTAGAGTGTGGATAGTTAGTATATATTAAGTGTCTCTCTTTCACAGCTGGGCTTGCTTCACTCAGCAGAAAATCTTCCATATTTATCCACTTTCTATCAAATGCCAGAGTCTTATTTATGGCTGACTAGTATTCCATAGAGTATTTGTGCCTCACTTTTTCAATCCATTCATCTGTTCATGGACAATTGGGTTGGTTCCATGTCTTAGCAATCATGAATAATGCCACAATAAACATAGATGTGCAAGTACTTGTCTGACTGAGCATTTTCCTATCCTTTTGGTAGGTACCCAGTAGTGGAATTGTTGGATCATATAGAAGCACTATTTGTAAATCTTTGAGGAACCTCCATATTGTTCTCCACATTTACATTCCCACCAACAGTGTAGGAGGATTCCCTTTACACCATAGCCTTGGCAGCACTTACCATTTTTTTTTTTAATCTTATCCATTCTAACTGGGCTTAGGTGGTGTTTCATTGTGGTTTATATTGGATACTTAGCTCATTGATGTTCAGCCTTTTTATTTCCTAACTTAAACATTTAAAAGAATACATTCCTCTCCAAAGTCTCCTTTACCCATATCTCAATATCTCATAAGCATTGATGTAGTACTTTCATAATCATTAAATTCTAAATAGTTTAATTTCCAGTGTCATTTCTAATTTGATCAAGTATATTTTAGAAATCTATCTCATAATTTCCCCAAAACTATGACACATTTTTTGGAGAGGTTCTTGCTATAGGGCGTGTGAGCTCGCAAGAAAGAGAGAGAGAGAGAGACAGAAAGAGAGAAATCACCCCCCAGGGGGATAGCCACACCACAGTTCCTTCTCCTCCATTCTCCAGTCCCTTCTCCTCCATTCTCCTGTTGGGGTCTTGGGCATACAGGTACACATGCCTGGCATGAGTTTAAGCCACTGGGTCCGGGACTCAAACCACGTTTGACTACATGGGAGTTCAGCGACATAGCCATTACGCTAACTGCTGGTCCCAAGTATGACATTTTCTAGACATCATATTGTTTGTATTTCTAAGTTAATTGCTTTATGATCAGATATCACAGCTCATATAATACCCTAATCTTTTGAAATGTGTTATGACTAGACTTGACAAGGTCAATATTTATGAATCTTCCTGTGTTTGCCAATAATATATCCCCCATATTTAATGTATATGTGTCCATCAGTTCAGACTTATTCCTAGAGTCTTACTGGTATTTTTCTGCTTAATATATACATATATATATATGAAGAAGGACAAATTACAATCTTCTAGTGTGATGATAGATTTGTCTATTTTTTCTTTTAATTATCTTCACTTTTTCTTTGTATATTTTAAGTTTCTATTATTAGGCGCTTACAAGCTTAAAATTTTAAATGTTACTTTTAGTCATCACTCATTATGCAGTTATATCTTTACCTTTCCAATTTCTTGAAGTGGGCCAGCAGAACGCATGGAAATTAAGACAACAGGATCTCACATAGCTAGTACAGCAGTTTGAGTCACAGATCCAGCGGCTTAAAAAAATCACACCGGGAGGGACCAGCAGTTGGCATAATGGCTATGTCACTGGACTCCCATGTAGTCGACCACAGTTCGAGTCCTGGACCCGGTGGCTTAAACTCATGCTGGGTGCGCGTGCGTGCATGCCAAATATCCCGAGAGGAGAAAGAGAAGGGATTGTGGTGTGGTCATCCCCTCTGGGGGGTGATTTCTTGCTTTCTGTCTCTCTGTCTCTGTCTTTCTGGCGAGCGCATGCACTTTATAGCAATAACCTCTCCAAAAAAAAGAAAAAAGAAAAAATTTAATAACACTGGGCACATGTGCATGTATGCCCAAAATTCTCAGAGGAAAATGGAAGAGAAGGTTTTTCAGGATGGTTGTCCTTCCCAACCCCCGGGAGGGTGATTTCTCACTTTCTCTCTCTTGCTCTCTGTCTCTCTCTCTCTCTGGCAAGCACACATGCCCTATAACAAAAACAAAAAGAAAAAAAATTTTGAAGCAAACTTAATTTTCTCTGAATTAGTAAATCTACATAGATTTATTTTTGTTAATATTTGTTTGGTATTAGCATTTTAGTGTTTTTTTTTAAATTTTTATTTATTTATCCATCCATGAGAGAAGGAAACAGAGATACAGGCACCAGGTCGCCCATGGCATGGTGATTAATAGGGCTGTATTCCACATGGCCAATGGCATGCTTCAAGTCCCAGACTAAGTTGCTTCAGAACATTCAGGGTGTATGTGTCTGCATGCCCAAAATCCTGAAAGGAGGAAGAAATGGAGGAGAAGGGATTGAGTGAGATATGGTCATTCCCTATGAGGAGTGCTTTATCCTGCCATCCCTGGTCTCTTTCAGGCAAAAGCATGTACCTTCTGGCAAATTACAAAAAGAGGGATACAGGTAAGCCCAACAGGGTTTTCATGCCATGATCCTCTCCCCAGCCTCAACCAGCCAAGATTACAAGCACACATGCATGCCCAGTGTACACAAGAAAATCTCAGGACATAACCTGGGACCTTCTCATATAATCTCAGGATTCCAGAGTATTTCACTATTACTGGGCCACTACAACCAGCAAACATTTCCAACTATTTAATTTCCTATTTTTGCCCTATTTTATATATAATAAAGAATATGTATCACATAATTTCTCACTTTTATTTCATACGTATTTGTTGTATATATAACGGACTTATTTTTGATACATAATAATGAATATGTTTATATAT
>NW_006159659.1:3127786-3142452 GCF_000334495.1 Tupaia belangeri chinensis | reverse complement strand
AACAATAAAGGAATTAATTCCTGAGAACTCACCAACCAACCCATGAACTTCAATATTGCCAGTAAGATGTATCTATTTATGTGTTCCTCTCCCATCCCATCATTCAACAAGATTTCAAAGCAAGGTCAAAAATGGAGCATGGAACAAGATAAATAAAGGACAATAATAAAGCAACAGATAAGTGGCATAAAATTCTCTCTGTCCTACTCCCCCTCCTCCACTACCATCATTTGCTTTTATATTGTTTATTTTTTTGGCTTCTGTCTTCATGTACCAGGGAGAATTTATCCTGAAGATGATTGATCCACTGAGACAGACTATTCTAGAAATTTCAAATGAAACTAATTGCCTCCAATTCCAACCCACATATTTTGGGAGACTGCAATCAATCCTGAATTTTCTGGGAACCCTTGAAAATTACCTTTATTTATTTCTCAGAAACTCTGGCTTTCAAATTTTTTTTATTAGAATCTCTCTATTCCATAAATATAGTCTCCATTCTATATTGAATTCCCCCAGAGGTGGCATAAACCCTTCTTTCTCTGTAACTTTTGGCATGTGCGCTTACTGGAGAGAGACAGAAATGGAAAGATAGGAATCACCCCCAGGAGGTATGGCCACTCCACAATCCCTTCTCCTCCATTCTTTCCTTAGAATGCAGGACACACATACACAAAAGCCTGGCATGTTGAAAAACATGCCAGGATGTAGGGTTGACCCATCCTCCGTCCATGGGTCAGGATGGAGGATGCAAACCATGAACCATGGAGTCGGCTATGTGGGATCCAGCACCTTAACTGTCACACCACATGCTGGCCCCTGTTCTCTTAATTTACCTCAAAACCTCTCTCCCAGGGCATTTGTATAAATAGTAAACTTTGCTGAGTGTTCGTATGACAAGGTTTATATCACTTTGTTGTTTACTTCATATTTTGTAGAGTAGCATAATCCCATACAATAGCTACTTGTTGCATGTCTATTGAGTACTTGATATACAGCTAGCATGTGACTGAGACACTAGATTTTAAATCATGTTTAATTTTAATTTATTTAAATTCTAATAACCACCATGGTAGTAAATACCATATTGAAGAGTAGAGATCTAGTCTTTTATGCTTCTTTTCTCATCATTTTTCTTCTTTATCTCCTCCCTCTAAAACTTAGTCTCCCTCCATTTATAAGGCAGAAAAAGTTGCCTTCCATTTATTATTTATCATAGGATCTACCTCCCAAAGACTCATAAACATGCTCTGCTAAGCTATAGTATATTGACTCCAGATATGATCCATAAGAAGCAGAGAACTAGTCAAAGATTTGAAATTTCATTCTTTTTTTTTTTTTTTTTGGAGAGGTTTTTCACTATAGGGCGCGTGCGCTCTCCAGACAGACAGAGAGAGACATAGAGACAGAAAGCGAGAAATCACCCCCCAGGGGGGATGGTCACGCCGCAATCCCTTCTCCTCCATTCTCCTCTCGGGATCTTGGGCACGCACACACACGTGCCCGACGTGAGTTTTAAGCCACCGGGTCCGGGATGCGAACCACGGTCAACTACGTGAGAGTCCAGTGACATAGCCATTATGCTAACTGCTGGTTCCCTGGAATTTCATTCTTAAACTTCTCTCTCCTCCATCATATCTTAAAGCAAAAGGTCATATGTAGGAACTATCTATCCATTTATATGAATTAATGACTCCCCCTTCCTTAGAGAGCAGAAAAGCCTTCTAAATTTTGATTTAACATAGTAATTTCCCTTCTTCACTATTCCCCTTTCCTTTTTATGCATAAATATGGATCACGGAAGGAATACTACTACAGTCTACTTCATCTTTTAATTATGCTTAATCCCCATAGATATAATTTGAAACAAACTTGAATTCAATTTCTGAGAGAGCTCATATTTAGAAAATGTCACCACTGGCCTGTATGGGTAAAGCCATAGTTCACTGTTGTCATTAACAAACTATAGACAATAATATATACCCCAAACCCCATAAAATCAGGACTAATTATGATGTGGATTTTTTAACACAGTCATGAAGAAGTGTGTGAGTATTTCTGAAACAGAATGGCTTCACCCAGGTGGTCAAATATAAACAGGGAAACTGAGCAGATTTCTGTCAGATTCCAACTGAAATTTATCTCCTGGGATTTAAATTCTAGAGTTTTAGATTACAGCTTGACATCTGTGGGTATTTTACCAACAGATTATACCTGAAAGGACTGTGGGGTAGAAATGTGATTAGGTGCTTTCAAACTTAAACTAATCCAATGGTACTTTCTCCCTTGAAAATTAGTTAATAAAATGTTACTTTCTATCTATATGTCAATTTTATTTTATTGAGGCAATTGTTCTTTTTTGTCATAAATCAATTGAGAGCTGCAAATATTTAATGAGAAATGAGGGAACTTCTGTTTTCTGATCTAGCATGTAAGGAGTTTGTAAGCCATCTTTGTTCTAACAAGTGAAAAATGACACAAACTGAAATTCAACCACTCTTCTTAGATATCTTAGAGAACTAGACTCACAGAGCACATTGCTGCCCCCCAAATTGGAGGGACAACAGGCAGATACAAAAGATCACAGCTTACCATATCAGAAATCCATAAGCAGCAATTGGTACTGTAGTAGAAAAACCTAAAATGCAATTGGTAAATTGCTGGATGCTCAATGTGAACAAATATGAAAGTTAAAAATTCTAGAGTGAGTAAAAACACAAAATAACCACATTGAATGCATAAGAGCAATTTCAGTTTACACATATGAACTCCATCCCCTAAATTGGCACAGCTCAATACCAAGAGAGATACCCTGGGCCTACAATTTCTCTTATAGGAGAGAGCCACATACCCATGTGACTTCTCCCAGACTTTGGGGGTATTGCCTGAGAAATCCACTTCTATCTTACCTCATTCCAAGTTCTGAGGAAACTGGCATAAATAGGAGACTTGAGGCAGCTAAGAATAAAGAGAAGAGAAGAAAGACTCAGCATCCAGTGTACAGATCACAGCAGTCTGTGTCACTCTCAGCAGCTGGTGTGGCTCTCAGCGACTGTCATGCAGATATCAGCTTCCAGAATGGCTCTCAGCAGCCAGTGCATGGCCCTAAGCAGCCAAAGTGTGGCCCACAGCAGCTGGCATGCAGCTCTTAACAGCTGGCATGGATCTCAGCAGCCAGCTCAGCTCTGTAGAATTGGGAGAAAGCACACAATCCTGAGACTTCTTCAACAGGAGAAAGGGAAAGTAGTGAAGCTTCTCGGCATCCCAGTATTTCAATGTACTGCCCTGGAGAAAAAGGGTGGGTGGCTGTCAGCAACCAGTACAGTTCCATGGATAGAGAAAAGACACAGTCCAGAGATTTCTCCTTCACAGGAAGGGAGAGAAGTGGAGCTGGAACCTAGCAATAACAAAATTACTAATATCAGAAATGAAAGAGAGAGCATCATTACAGATCACACAGGCATTAAAAGGATAATAAGGTTGGCCTTGTAGTACAGTGGCTCAGCACTCTGCAGAGGAAGCCAGTTCTCACATTGACTGCTAGAGTTCAAGTCCCAGCCTTGACAAGTTGAAAAACATGCCAGGTGTGAGTGCACATGCCCAGGATCCTGATGGGATAGAGAACTGAAGGAAAAAGCATCACAGTGTGACCAGCCCTATTGCACATGCTCACATGCATGTTCTTTCTCTCTCCCTGCCTCCCTCACTCACTCCTCATCTCCTCTTCTCTTTCTCTCCCTCCATCTCTCTCATGCTACTGCATGCAACCTCTAGAATAAAAAGAGAAAGGATAATAAAGGAATATTATGAACAAATTTATGCCTGCAAATTTGATAACCTAGACGAAATACACCAGTTCTGAATATGATGAATTAAAAATTCTGACTAGGCCTAAATCTATTGGAGAAATTGAAAAAAGTAATAAACTTTCTCTTTTTTTAAGAATTATTTATTTAATTTTATTTATTCATTCATTTTATTTACTTATTTTAATTTGACCAGAAAGACACACACAGAGAGAGAGGGAAAGTGAGAAAGCAAGCCACCAGGTTTGAGACTCGAATCATGGTCGGCCATGTGGGAATCCAGCTCCCCTATCCACCACGTCACTTGCCGGCCCCAATCTTTCAAAACAAATAACAAAATAACATCCAAAACAAATAGGTTCAAGGGTAAATTCTACCAAACACTGAAGGAAGAAATTATGCCAATTCTTCAAAATTTCTTCCAGAACATACCAAAACCAAAGACCAATATCTTTAAAAATACTAGATATAAAATTCCTCAACAAAATAGAAAATCAAATCTAACAATATATAAAATAATTAAAAGAATTATACATCACAATCAAGCGAGATCTATTGTTTCAGGTATACATGGCTGGTTCATTATTTGAATGTCAATTAATTAATCTATGTATATAAACAAGCCAAAGAAAAAAATTTACATAATCATATAAATAGATACAGAGAAAACTTTCGACAAAATTCAGTCCCCATTCATAGTAATAACTCTCGGCAAACCAAGAATAGAGAGAAATTCCCTCAACTTGTGAAGAACATCTACAAACTAAACTATAGCTACCATCATATTAAATGAGAAACTCGAAGCTTTCCCACTAATATCAGGAATGGTCAATGAGGTTATCTTTCACCACTCCTTTTCAACATTGTACAAATACAGACTCACAGATTCACACAAATACAGTCATTGTGGTTAACACTGCCCATCTTCAGGACTTTCCATAAAGAAAGCCCCAGTAATCACTGTAATGTGGTATTGGCAAATGAATAGACAAATATATCAGTAGAACATAATCGAAAACCCAGAATTAGATCCACATGAATATAGTCAACTGATCTTTGACAAAGAAACAAAGGGAATACAATGAAGAAAATAGTATTTTCAACAACTGGTGCTGAAACAACTGGGTACCCACATACAAACAATGAATCTGGACACATACTTTATTCCATTCACAAAGATTAATTCAAGATGAATTATAGACCTAAATGTAAAATGCAAAACTATGAAACTCCTAGGAGATAACAGAGCATAAAATGTGGATGACACTGGGTTTGGCTATAATTTTTTAGATACAACACCAAAGGTAAGATCCATGAAAGAAATAATTAATAGATTGGACTTAACTAAAATTTAAAAACTTCTCTGTGGGACCAGCAGATGGTGTAATGGTTATGTTGCTGGACTCCCATGTAGTCAACTGCAGTTCAAGTTCCCAATCCGATAAAAATGCACGCCGGGCACGTGTGCGTGCGTGCCCAAGATCCTGAGAGGAGATTGGAGCAAAAGGGATTGCAGCATGCCCATCTCCCCTGGGGGGTGATTTCTTGCTTTCTGTCTCTCTGTCTCTGTCTTTCCAGCAAGCGCATGTGCCCTCTAGCAAAAGCCTCATAAATAAATAAATAAAAACTTCAATTCAACAAACACTGTCAAGAAAATGAAAAGACAAGCCATACCTGAGAAAGGATTGTTATCTAAAATATACAAAGAACTCTTAAAACTCAACAATATGAACACAAAAAATATGAAAAACTGAGCAGAAGATGTAAACAGACACATCACAAAAGTATATATGCAGATGGAAAATAATCATGAGATATAATCAAAATAATAGTCCATTAGCAATTTGCAAATTAAAACAACTACTATATACCTTTTAGAATGGTGAGAATCCCAAACATCAACACCACCAAATGCTGGCAAGGATGTGGAACAGGAACTTTCATTCATTGCTGGTGGGAATGCAAAATGGTACAGCCAGTTTGGAAGAAAGTTTGACAGCTTCATACAAAGCTAAATACATGTTTATCATACAATCTATTCAGTAATGTGCTCCCTGTTTACCCAAATGAGTTGAGAACACAGCCTCCACAAGTTCTCACATGTGGATGTTTATGGCAATTTTATTCATAATTGCGCTAACTTGAAAGCAACAGGTAGATGAATGGATAAAATGTATGTTTTAGTTCTTTGGGGATGCTGTAGCAAAATATCATAGACTGCATGTCTTATACATAACAGAAAAATATTTTAGTTCTTTAGACTAAAAAGTTCAAGGTCATGGTGCCTGCAGATCTGGTGTCTGTTGAGCACTCATTTCCTACTCATAGAGTGCCTTCTTGCTGTGCCCTCATATGGTGAAAGGGACAAGGCAGTTCTTTGGGGGCATCTTTTATAAAAGTACTAACCCCAGTTACAAGGACTCTGTCCTCATGAACTAATCATCTCCCATACTAATACCATCACCTTGGGGTTTAGGATTTCAATATGTGAAATTTAGAGGGACACTGACATACAGACCATAGCACCGTGATACATACATACAATGGAGTATTATTCAGTGCTAAAAAATGGTGAATTACTAAAGATATAAAAAGACATGGAGGGAACTTAAAGGCCTACTACTTAGAAAAGCCAATATGAAAGGGTATATACTGTATGATTCTTACTATATTACACCATGGAAAAAGACAAAACTATGGAGACAGAAAGACATCAGTGGTTGCCAGGGCTTGTGAGGAAAGAGGGATAAATAGGCAGAACATAGGATTTTTAGAGAAATGTAACTATTCCGTATGCTACTATAATGTCAAATACATGTCATTATGTCAAAACCCATAACATTTACAACACCAAACCTGAACCCTAATGTAAAGTAGACATTGTAAAATGAACTTTGGATGATAATCATACATCAGTGTAACTCCACCAGTTTTAATAAACTTGCCATTCCAGTGCAGGAAGGGAAGCTTGGGGGAGGGAGAGTCAGGAGTCTATGGAAACTGTACATTTTTCTTAATTTTGCTGTGGACCTAAAACTGCCCTAAAAATAAAGTCTATTTTTTAAATTTAGTGAGAAATTATAAAGTCTATTTTTTTTAATTTAGTGAGAAATTATCTCCCTCTTTTCAAATGAAAGTAGCCTAAAGGAGAAGTATTAAAAATTATTCTAATTAAACCTAAACAGTGGGGTGAGCCACGTGAGGTTTCTGTCAGGACACTGTCTCTTGCTGGGCCATGTTTTAATGTTCCAAAAGTCTCTGGAAGAACTTGCTGGCAACAGATACTGGATTTCCTCTTTAAAAGCAATAGATTGGCCATTGTTCTGGGACTCCATGTTTCCACAAAAAGAGAGAAGACTTGCATAGCATGACCCATTTCTTGCTACTGAGACCCAGTTATTGCTACTGTGGCTATAGATCACACTACTTAAGTTTTACAACAGAGACTGTAGTAACATTATACATTAATTTGGTACATATTTATTACACATTTCTACAAAATTAGCCATATACCTCAATGATATTAGAAAGAATGACATACCCTTGTTTTCTGGATACTCTAAACCTAACATTATGCTGCTTTATGTTCTGTATTTTTTAAGTTTATTCATTTACTTTTTCCATGAATGAAAGAGAAAGAGAAGCACCCTTACCTGGATTTCATACCAGAATCCCCTCTAGCCTTTCCCAGAGAGCCAAGATTATGGACACACATGCACTCCTGGTCCCCACACCACAGGTAGAAATAAACCTGGGAATCAAACCCCTACCTGCCATATGGCTTCAAGCTTTGTGTAGCATTGCACTACCGCTGTGCATGGCAATAGACCAAACTCTTTAAAGTAAAATGTCTTTAATTTCTCCAAACTATAAGGCTAGTTTTAGTTTCAATGTCACTTCATTCAACTACTCATGCCACTTCATTCAGCGATTCAGAAAGGCTTTTAGCATTTACTATATGGCTCATATTTTGCATAGCTTTCAATGAGTTCTTATCATCATTTTATCTTTATTCTGGCACATGAAGAGAATGATACCTAATGACCTCCTTAGAAAAGGGAGAATCTTATGCCTCACCCGCTCCCATCTGTACATACAATGTATCTATTTATACCCACCTTCTTTTTGCATAATATGCTTAGATTATGTAAATTTATTTTCTTCAATGTGGCAGATTTGGTGAAGTAAAAATGAATATAGAACAAAATCACTATTGTTGACTCCAAGGGAAAATATACATCAAAACATATTTTCCTTGACATTTCTTAAGTAGACCATTCCCCAGAATAACAGATCTGGGAAAGAATTATTGGGAAAAAAAAACATAATTCATGGTTTCTGAAAGTCTGTCACATCAATGAAATGTTGTGAACACACATCTATGATTCCTTTCCATATTTACAAAATGTGACTGTAGATATGTGGTTGGCTTGAGAAACCTGCCCCCCCTTTTGTGTTCATTGTGATTTCATTTCCAGACTGATTTATTCTTTTCTTTATGGTCCCAGACTTTATTATCAGATATCCCTATTGATTCTGAGGGGAAAAATAAATACAGAAAATTCTTGGAAAGTTAATTCAGAATAATGTAAGATTTTCTGATCTATGTATTTGGAACCAGATGATTCTTTTCTGTACAATGTATTGCATTAGATACATGCATGCCTGACGAGATTATGTGTGAATTGAATGTTAAACATGGGTGACCTTGAATAGTGCCCTTTTCTTTTCTGTTCTGTCTTTTATTCATTGTGATACTTTCATGTATCACTCATCAAATTTTATTGATCTACTTTCCCAATATAGGGAATGTCCCCTAATGGGTGAGAGAATCAACTTTACTGGAAAAAAATGAAAGGAGGACTGAGAATATGTGGAATCATAAAGGGCACTAGCAACAGATAACTGCTTGCCATGTTGAGACACTGTGGGAGATTCCCAAGTTGCCCAGAGATGCTATTTAATTCATGCTGCCTGACTTGATACCATTCTCTTAGGATTTACAGCAACTGCCAGAAGCCAATTGAAATTTTTCCAGGCTATCCTCCACCTCCTCTTTCATATTCTTAATATTCCCAAAAGCTATTGAAAGGGGTTGATGAGAAAGGATGTCGAATATTTTCCTGTTTAAACCTAGGGACTGGGGTACTATTAAGGCTCAATGTGAAGGAAAATAATATATTAAGGACCTTTTGTTCTAATGATTATATAAACATTTTAATTAAAATGTTATAATAGAAAGAATGATAAATTTAGTGAGTGGAATATAGAGCATACAGTTTTTAAAGTATGCAAATATAAACAAGCTAATATGCCAACTATTGGCAAGAGATGCTTCTGACTGAAAGAAATAGAAATTTAATTTATTTTGATGATCATAGGAGATGATGGTAAGTAGTATTAGTGCAGATGTTTCTTTATGTCATTAAGGATCCAGATTCTTTCTCTTTTGTGCTCTGTTGGTTTTGGGTGTATCGGTCCTTGGTTGTCATACTTTGATATCATAACAGCAAGAGGATTTCAACAGCTCCAATAGTAAAGTTTATAAAGAAGGGAAAAGGCTGGTACTGTCATGCCTGTCCTTTTTATCAGAAAAAAAAAAAATCCTAGAAGGACAAAAGTACACAACCACCTTTCATCACCTGCATGGATTTTGGTCTATGACCACATCTAGCTTCAGAAAGTTTGGTAAACTGTTTTTCTGATACTTGTATCATTTATAATGAGAATAAAGAAAGGGTTATAGGGTTGGAATGGCCATTGGGCCAGGCAGTCAAGAGTGCCTGCCACACAAAGTAAATTTCTTAGGTTTTATGAATTCTTGTCTCATTCACCATAAATATGTGACACTAAAAGAAAAATTCATGAAACTAGCTTTGTGGGAGAACACTTCCTACAATAACTTATCATGACAAACTAGCCTTTCTGTATATAAATCCTAGGGTTGATTAATAGGGAAAAAATTTACCATGAATTAAAAGTGACTTATTCAAAGTAATTTTATTAAAGACAAAAGTTTAAAGATGAATAGACATTTTAATAAAATTATTTCACCTGGTTTTCAACTCTAAAATTAGCTGCATGGACTCTTCATAAAATTTTCAAGTTAAGAAGAAAAGACTAACATTTAACATTGTCATTGTCTGAGAAACAATGTGGTAAATAGAGATTTGAGAAATTAAATGGATGTCATTGGAATCTATAATCATTAGATTTCTAATGCAGATGCTTCTGACAAAAGCAAAATTAATCAAACTTCAACAGTTTGAATGAATCCTTCTCATTCTTTGACTTCGTTAGTTACAGGACATTTTTTTTTAATTGCTGACTGACTATATTTCAAATGATATTGATAATAATTATTGATAAATAAATTGCACAGGATTATGAAATTTGGTTTCACTTGGTTAAGAAATGTCAAACAATTCAGCAATTAGATTCATTCTAGTCAACTCAGATTCTGGAAATCAGCTTGAAATGGCATTGAGGAATTTAATTTAATTTCTACATATTGTGTACTAATATACTATGAGCCAAGGATTTACCATCATGGACTAATATTTAAAGTTATTTAGGAGTATAAAGATCATCTTCTGTCACTCAAGAATGTAGGGTGGGAGTAAATGAGGTTTAAATTAGTTCCCTTAATTCTTCAGATAATGAACTTTAGTGTGGAAGAGATTAAGTGACTCAATCAAGATAGTATAACTAAGGCCTAGTGATTAACGGATGCCATATCCCACATGACAGACTGCAGTTCAAGTCCTGACTCAAGCACACTGGGCGTGTGAGTGTGTGTGTGTGTGTGTGTGTGCCCCAAATACTGACAACATGAGGAAATGAAGAAGGGATTGTGGTGTGATCACACTCCACTGGCTGTGCTTCTTTCTCTCTTTCCTTCTCTCCTCATTTCTGTCTATCTGGCAAGTGCACACACCTTCTGGCAAATAAAAGAAAAAAATAGTATAACTAGGGCTGGCTCCATGGCACAGGAGTGATGTGTTGCTCAAGACAAGCCAAATCCCATTTGGTGACAGCAGTTTGAATCCCCAACCCAATCAGCCTGAAGTATATTGGGTATGTGTGCAAGTGCCTGGGATCCAACAAGCTGGAGGAAGAGGATCAGAGCATGACCAGACTCTTAGGAGGGCGTATCTCTCTCACATATCTGTACATGTGCCCTAGAATGGATAAAGGGGAAAAAAGATAGTATAGCTGGTTAGTTAAATCAAAAGCTCAAACCAAATTGACTTAACTCTTTTTTTAAACTCTTGTATCAATATGCAATCTACTAGTTTTATATTTTTCTATAAATTATGGTTATATCACTATTTCACTTGCTACTTACTGCTTCATAAACCTGATAGGAATAAAAACCATCAGCCAGCCAAGATTTGTAAATTATTTAATGTATGAGAGGTATGAGGTTAAGGGACCTGTATATACACATATTATTGTAGCCCATCAAAGAAGCAGTAATCTATGTAGGTAGAAACAAACAAAATGTTGTACTTAGAAGAAAAAAGGCAAGGTACTTTATCACTTTATCAAAATCAGATAACATAATAATGAATCTCCATTGTATTTTTTCTATATTGTGTTCTTCAAGAAATCAATTCGGAGGGGAGTACAATGAAAATATTTGTTGCAGTCAGATGATTGAGTTCTCATCTGGGGAATTATAAAGGTAGTTAGAGAAATAAAGGTTTTCTGCTAACCTCATTTTTATGTTTTTCCATTCTCTGGAATCACAGTTTTCTTGCATGGCAAAAATTAGTTTTCTATTATTTTCCAACAGGAGGGTTTTCGCATGATTTTATACTGTATGCTAGCAATAGTTAATATTTAATAAGCTCTTCATTTGTATTTAGAACTGTGCCTCAGGAAAATAAGGGAGAAAAAAATGGAGAGGTAAGACATTTGTAGAACACAGAAATGGTTTATTACCTATGGATGATAACTTGTATAGTATTCTCAGCTGGACTGGTATGAAGTGTCTTTCATGTTGGGTAAATTCTCTTTACAAGTTAAATGATGTGTAGCAATTAAATGTATAAAATAAAAATTAAATTAAAAAATTAAAAAAGAACTGTGTCTCACACTTCAAAGGCTTTTTCTTAAATGATCTTCAAAGAAATCCTAAGAGACAATATGGTAGTCATTAGAACTGATCACAGATATCGCTTGTTTTTTCCAGGCAGTGTTGAATTACTCTTCTCTCTCTCTCTTCCCTTGGAGATAGGTATGGGCACATGTCTTACTTTTAGCCAATGAAAATGTAACTGGAAGTGGTGAGTGTCATATTTATGGGACAGCTTTAAGAGCTAACGTGGAATTCATCATCTCTGTACCCTTGGCCATCACAATTTGCAGTGTTTGAGAGGGGTAGCCCATTAGCCTGCATCTTTTTTTAATGTTAATTATTTTTTATTATTCTAATTTATTTTATACATTCAATTATTGTCCATCACTACAGCTTGTAAAATGAATTACCCAACATGAATACATTTCACACCAGTCCAGTTGAAGATATCATACATGTTATTATCAACAGACAATCAAGGAGAAAAATAGAGAGGGAAGACATTTAGGGGACTCAGAAATGGAGCATTGTCTGTTGATGATAGCCTTCATCTTAAGAGAGAGCCACTGGAGCACATTTCTTAGCTGCCTTGCGATGAGAATATTTTTATTTTATTTTATTTTATCATTATTATTTTAATTTGCTATAGGGTATGTGTGCACACTAGAGAGATGGGGAGGCAGGAGTGAACCCCCTTCCCCCCTTAAAGAGGATGACCACACCTCAGTCCCTTCTACTCCATTCTCCTTTTGAGATTTTAGCCATGTACGCACACATACCTGGCATATTTTTCAAATTGCAGGGCCTGGAACTCAAACCACACAGTTAGCCATTTGGAATTCAGCTGCCTTATGACCACAGCACTTGGCTGGCCCATAGTGAGACTACAGAGGAAGTGAGAAATAATATTTCTATTAGGCCATGGAGATTTTGAGAATTATTTTTTACTGCAGCATAGTTTAGTCCATTTGGACTGATACATACAATAATTATTACTATCTTCTATAATTTACAAAGAATGAAAATAAAAATAAGTAATTTTCCCATTATAACACCATTAGTTAAGTAGAATTAGGATTCAAACCAAGCAATCTGACTCCAGAACTTACATGCTTAACCATCATTTTATGTATCTATAAATAATTACTGTGAACAGGGAGTGAATAGCCACTAATATGATGCAGAGCTCTGTATTTAATTTCTCTTTTTTAATTGCCAAAGGGTGTATGTGCTTACTAGAGAGAGACAGAAAGAGAAAAGGGAAGAGAGAAAAAGCACCCTCCAATAAGTCATGGTCATGGTGCAATCTCTCCTTCTCCATTTCTTCATCCTGTGGGGATTTTGAGCATGCACACAGATTCATAGTGTCATTTTAAAGACAATGGAGCCTGGATTTAAACCTGAGTTGGCCATGCAGGATCTGATTCCATTAACTACTAGGCTACAGGTCCACCCCTGTACTTAATTTCTAAGTCTAGAGAGGTGATTATTAAATTTAATTGACTGGGACCAGCAGTTAGCATAATGGATATGTCACTGGGCTCCCATGTAGTTGACCACGGTTCGAGTCCCAGACCCAGTGGCTTAAACTCACACCAGGCGCATGTGCGTGTGTGCCCAAGATCCCAAGAGGAGAATGAAGGAGGAGGGATTGTGGCATGGCTATCCCCCCTGGGGGGTGATTTCTCGCTTTCTGTCTCTCTGTCTCTCTGGCAAGCACATACGCCCTATAGCAAAAACCTCTCGAAAAAAAATAATTCACTTAAATGTAACATAATTTTGATATTTACAAATTATTTACACATACATTAAAGCCCACTTCTTATTACTTCAGTAATACATTGCTAAATGTTGTCCTCAGAGAAGAAGAGGAAATAGAAAAGTCACTAACATATGTCTTTACGGATACTTTGCAGATATACTTTTATTAGTCTGCTATGGCTGTCATAACAAAATACCACAGACTGGGTGTCTTAAATAACAGATATTTATTTTACACAGTTCTGGAGGCTGGAAAATCCAAGATCAAGGCATTGGTCATTTTGGTTCCTGGTGCAGGCTTTCTTCTAAGCCTATAGACAGTTACCTTTTCTCTGTGAGAGAACAGAGAGAAAATACTGGTATCTCTCCCTCTTCTAGGGGTAGCAGCCCTATCATATTAGGGCCCCATCCTTGTGTCCTCATTTATCATCTCCTCAAAGGCCCTATCTTCAAATACAGTCACATTAGGGATTAGTGCTTCAGTATATGAACTTTGGAGGGAAACAAGCATTTAGTCTGTAAGAATCTCATAGGATCCCTTATTATTAAAGCAATTTATGATAGCTTTAATATCTTAAGGACTTGTTCTTATCTAATTTCTCCTGAAACTGGAAAAACATTCCAATGATAAGTATTTCATTTATTTCATATTTATTTAATATCTATTATGTGCCAGAATGAACAAAAATAATTTATTTCTTTAATTTATATTCTAGTGGAAGGAAACTGACAGATACATAATTATATATCATATATTATGCCAAAGAGTAATATATCAATAACATTAAAGCAGAGTAAATGTATAGAGAATGATAAGGTTAAGAAGTGTTACTTTTTCTTTTTTCTTTCTTTTTTTTTTTTTTTTGAAAGAGATTTTTGCTATATGGTGCATGTGCTCGCTGGTGAGACAGAGACAAAAAGTGAGAAATCACCCTTCAGATGGCCACAACACACTGCAATTCCTTCCCCTCCATTATCCCCTTGGGATTTTGGGCACACACGCACACATGCCCAGC
>NW_006159659.1:3120578-3127775 GCF_000334495.1 Tupaia belangeri chinensis | reverse complement strand
TTAAGCTGCCAGGTCTGGAACTCGAACTGTGGCCAACTATGTGGGAGTCCAGCGAAATAACCATTACTTCATCTGCTGGCTCAGTAATAGACAAATACTCTAAAATGAGGTGGCTTTTCAGAGAGACCAAAATTTATAGCCTTAAACATTCTCAAATATTTAAACTGAGAAGATAAGGAGCGTGCATAGTCTCAGACTCCTTTACTTTGCAGAAATAAGAACCAAGATCTAGAACAGGAACTGACAAACATTTTCTTTACAGGGTAAATATTTTCTGTTTCACTAGCTAGACAGTGTCTGTCACAACTACTCAGCTCTGTTCTGTAACAACAAAAAAGAGCTAGAGATAAAATGAAAACAAAGTATGACTATGTTTTTAAAAAACCTTTTTTATAAAAACAGGCAATAGGTAAGATTTGTCCTTCAGAATGTAGTTTGTCTACCCTGATCTAAAACAAAACAACTTTCCTGAAGACACACATTTGATGGTAGATGACAGAACAGAGGACAAACATGTTTCTTCTGTCATTGAAAACAGCAAAGGCATCTCCAGAGCATGTTATCACAGATAAAAGACAGGGTTAAATAAATAATAATGTGTCACTTAACTGTTGGCAATGGAGTTTATTTTAGAGAGGCAGTTGTCTTTGCTTAGGAAAACAGTTTGATAACCTGTTCTAGGAGAAGGTGATACCCTGAGGAGTGGGTTTAGTGGGATGCAATGAAACAGGAAGGAGTCTCAATGGTTCTGTATTATAAATGAACAAAAATCAGGGGAAAATGAGAGGTGGGAGGAAAAGTAAAGATAAGGAAAGAGAAGGATGGAAGAGCCAATCAACCAAATAAGGTGATAAAATGCACGTTAATAAAAGGAAAGCAGAGTAATCAAAAAAGCATAGTACTGGCACAAAAAGAGACATATAGACTGGTGTAACACAATAGAGAATACAGAAATAAGTCCCAAATCATACAGCCAATTGATCTTTGACAAATAGTACAAGAGAATGTGGTGGAGAAAAGAATGTCTTTTCAGCCAATGATACTGAAAGAACTGGATATCCACCTGCAATAAAATGAAACTGGATTCCTGACTCTCATCATTAACAAGAATCAACTCAAAATGGAGCAAAGATTTAAATGTAAACCCTAAAACTATAAAAGCACTGGTAGAAAACTTAGTGCTACTCTTGAAAATACTGGAGTAAGCAAATATTTTTTAAATAAGACCCCTAAATGACAGGCAGTCCAAAAATAGACAAGTGGGATTTCATCAAGCTAAAAGGCTTTTTTGCAGTAAAGGAAACAACAATTAGAGTAAAAAAGAACAATCCCCAGAATGGGAAGAATTATTTTAAAATTATTTCTTAGACAAGAGATTGATAACCAGAATATATTGGAAATATATAGGAAAGCAGCTTACCCATAAAAAAAAAATCCAATTTTAAAATGAGCAAATGAGCTGAATAGACAACTCTTTAAGGAAAATTTATGATTGGCCAAAGGCATATGAAAAAAATTTTCTTAGTCTCTTGTCCTAAAAGAAATGCAAATTAAAACCACAATGAGGGACCAGCAGTTAGCGTGATGGCTATGTCGCTGGACTCCCATGTAGTCGACCGTGGTTGGCATCCTGGACCCAGTGGCTTAGGACTCACGCTGGGCGCGTGTTAGTGCATACCCAAGATTTCGAGAGGAGAATGGAGGAGAAGGGGTTGCCGCGTGGGATCCCCCCTGGGGGGTGATTTCTCGCTTTCTGTCTCTCTGTCTCTCTCTGTCTGTCTGGCGAGCACACGCAACCTATGGCAAAAACCTCTCCAAAAAAAACCACAATGACATTCCATTTTACCACAGTTAGAATGGCTAGGATCAAAAAAAATAAAGAAGGAAAAGTGCTGGTAAAGCTGTGGTAAAAAGGGAACACTGTGGGAATGTAAATTAGTGAAACCTCTTGGGAAAACAATATAAAGGTTCCTCAAAAATCTACACATAGAACTACTACATGACCAAACAATTCTACTCCTTGCTTAAAGGATAGGAAAACACTCAGTTGACAAGACACTTGAAAATCTATGTTCATTGCAGCATTATTCACAATTGCTAAGACATGGAATCAACCTAAGTTGTGGTACATATATATGATGGAATATTACTCACCCATAAGAAACAGTGAGATCCTCTTGTTTGATTCAAAGTGAATAAATATTGGAGACTTAATGTTAAGCCAAGTGAGGGACCAGTAGCTGGTATAATGGTTACATCACTGGATTCCCATGTAGACTACAGTTTGAGTCCCAAACCTGGCAGCCTAAAACTCACACTGGGCACATATGTGTGCATGCCCAAAATCCCAAGAGGAGAATGGAGAAGGGATTCTGGTGTGGCCATCCCCCCTGAGGGATGATTTCTTACTTTCTGTCTCTCTATCTCTCTCTGTCTCTCCAGCAAGTACACACACCCTATAGAAAAAAATCTCTCTTAAAAAATTAAACCAAGTGAACCAGACTTTGAAAGATACACACTGTATATCCCCACTCAATATGTACTGACTGTCTGCACTCTATGGTAGAAATTGAAGTATCCAAAGATATGATAATAAAGAGAATAAGCATAGATACCAACCAGAGACCTAAGGGAAGGGAGTGAGTGGCAGAGAGTGGGTAGTAAAAAATATTAAACCGACCAAAGAATTTAAAGTTCTCTATTGAATAAATCTTTTAAAAATCTAATCAGTTTAATGGGATGATTTGTTACAATGAATCTCTCTTATTGTCCTCCAAAATTAAGTGAATTATGATGCACAAATAATAAGCCTTTTGTGAATGGGCTTTTGAGGATGTGTGTGTGTGTGTGTAGGAGGAATTAAGGAAGCTGAGTTTCTTGTCGAGGCCAATTCTTTCTTGTGTGTGGCATTTAATTAAATCCTAACCTTCTATAGAACAACCATCTGTTTTCTCTATTCTTGTAGTCAAACACTGCCAGAGACAGTCCTGTTAATAGGGCATAATGGTACAGTTATAAATAGAAAAACTTTGCAGCCTCAAAAGGGTCCTAATCTTTGCAACAGCTATTTCAAACCTTCGATCTGGTCAACCCATCACTCCTTCTCCTCTATCTCTCCACTTATCATACAATAACCTGTCATTTTAGAAGAGAGAAAGCATCAGATGATAACTCCTTTATCTTCTGTCCACCTAACATACCAATTAAGGACTTCTATCTTAGGGGTACTTCAAAGGGTACCTCAAAGGGCTGCCTCTCTTCCTACATACAGTGAATCCTGCTACCTCATAAACTGTACATTGTTTGTATCCCTAATCTATCTCATATTCCCAACTATCTCATGGATCTGAATCCTTTACATCAGGGCTTAAGTTGTTTTATTTATTTATTTATTTATTTATTTATTTATTATTATTTTTTATTTTTGAAGAGGTTTTTGCTATAGGGCACACACGCTTGCCAGGAAGACAGAGAGAGACAGGGAGACAGAAAGCAAGAAATCACCCTCCAGGGGGGATGGCCATGCCACAACCCCTTCTCCTCCATTCTCCTCTTGGATCTTGGGCACACACACACATACATGCCCGGCATGAGTTTAAGCCACCACTGATTCTGGGAATTGAACTGTGGTCAACTACTGGGAGTCTAGCGACATAGCCATTACACCAACTGCTGATCCCCTGGCTTAAGTTATGAGTAATGAAAAGAAAACTTAAAAGACTTATCTTCCCCACATGCCACTATCATTTATTTACCTCTTCCTCTTTTCTCTTTACCACTTATTAATAGTTTCTTGAAAGAGTTGTTGGAATAATTATCCTCAACCCACTCTAATATAAACTCTGCTATCACTGTCATTTCTCTAAATCAAAAGGAAAATTTTAATCCTTACCTTGTTTAAGATATTCACAGCATTTGATATTTTTTATCATTTTCTTCTTGAACACCATTGATCCTTTGGCTTGCACGTCATTGCTCTCCCCTGAATTTTCCTTTCCCTCAAACATCTTACTGACTACCTTATTTGTAGTTTAATGCTCCTCTATTCTCTAGATACCTAATGTTAAAGTTTCTCAAAACCAAATTTAAGCTCTTATTACTCTATATTCTCTTACTAAGTGATCTTATTCTCATTCAGATTTTCAATTAGCATCTTTCATCTGATGACTAAAACTTTTATTTCTACAGTACAAAACTCCCCCTGGAATTCTGGGCCGTAATTCCAAGTGCCTATTTAACTTCTTTCTATAGATAACTCACATTCTGTCAGAAATCAAAATCATAATCTCCATACTTAATTCTCTTATTTCTTATCTTCAACAACGTCACAACCATCTCTACAAGGAAGAAATGTCACTTCCCTAGACTTCAACTCTCATATCCAATTCATCACAGCTGTCAATTTTACTTTCTAAATTTAAGATGAATTTTCCACATCTTGTTTTATACACTACCATCACCCCAGTGTAAGTTTTTTCCAACCCTCAAATGGATTAGTACAATAAGACTCTTAAACTTTTGGCCTTGTCATACACTTTTTCTCCAACCTGGAGCATACAGACTACTGTTCTTAAATATAAAAGGCACAACCTCGGATAAGTTATTTTCAACACACGTAAACTAAGGATTTGTGTGCTGAGTACATTAAAAGAAAAAAAAAATCTTGTAGTTAATTTTAAAAGTAGAATAAAAAGCAGTAAGGGGCTGAATTTCAGAGACTAGAAACATGCAAAGCCAATGGAAGGAACCCAGAATTGGCCACCTGGATGCCCCACAGGAGTGACTTCGTGCCCTAGCAGTTGGGCATGCTGTCAGTAGCCACCTCCTAGGCAGCCACCTTATGTGACTGGGCAAGTATGAAGACCCAGCCATCAGGGCCTGATGCAGAATAGCTTAGATGGGCCATCTCAGCCCCTGAGCTCCTCGTGGAGTCAGCCACAGCTGTTGCTTGGTGGCCTGCAGCTAGGTTCAACTCTCCCTCTTCCCAGCCCAGCTGCCGCCACTCCCTCACTCAGGTGTAAGTCCCAACAAATGCCCTGCGCACGCGCGCGCACACACACACACACACACACACACACACACACACACACAAACAAAACCCCTGATTATGTCATATCCCTTCTACATCATCAGTGGCTTTTCACTATTGTTTGGATAATGAACATAATATGGTCAACAATTTTTTACAAGACACTTTTCTCTGGTATGGCTTCACACCACAATCCATTTGATTAGTTCACTCTTGATTTGTGCAAACATGCAATATCTGCAAAGTGCAATAAAGCAAGGTGCAAAGACCTTCCTTTGTAATTTCCTTCTCACCACAGGGTCTTTGCATATCATTGCTTCCTATTTCATTTCTTTTTACATTTAGTCACAGTACCTCTTTACAGTATAAAAAGTAAATTTCCCCAGCATGAATGCATTGTATATTAGTCCAGTCAATAATATTACCATACACATTATCAACAGATAATTTTCCATTTTTGGATCTGTTAAATGTTTTGCTTCTTTGTTCTCCTGATTCCCTCCCTCCCAATTCCCATTGCCAACACTCTCTCACACTGTATGTAGTATCCACAGCTGCTCTCCATGTTTTTATACCTTCCAGTTTTTCAATTTCTTCCATAGAATGAAGAAATTTGGTATATATTAAGTAGAGATATACAATGCCTCTCTTTCATAGTCTGACTTGCTTCACTTAGTATTAAATCTTCCATATGTATCCATTTTCTATCAAAATGGGTCTCATTTTTTTATGGCTGAGTAGTATTCTATAGTGCATAAGTGCCACACATGCTATTGGAGCATGAGGTTAGTACACTTGATCAATGGAGGGTTTGTCACACAACTTAAGTTTGTAAAAAATGCAATATTTTCAAAGTGTAATAAAATGAGGTATGCCTGTAAGAAGTCCTCAATTTTCATTGATAAATGAATAAATGAGTGAATGATGTCATGCGTAATATACTAAATGGTAAAACATTTTATACAACGTGCTAATTCAGAATAATCAGGAAAGGAGAACCAGAGTGAATATATGATTTGACCTCTCTGGAAAAATACATAAATTTAGGAAATGGCATTGGACATTCTACAAGACATAAAATTGAAGATTAAACAAACTTCTCTAGGCTATAGCTGACATCTGGATTGTATTAAAATCTATCCAGTATGTTGAGTGTAATTCAAAAGGGAAATCAAGAAGAGTTAAAAAATTAACTTGATGGTGTTACATGGGATCACTTTGGGGGAACAAAATGAGTTTTGGACTAATTTCTGCAGTTGCAAAACAAGGACTTCACCTGCCAAATGACTTGACAATTTTGTGAATTTTTAATAGCATTCACCTCACTCTGCTATTTTGTAAAAGTAGGGTTTTTTTTTAAGTATGTCTCATTAAAAAATAAAGACTTAATTAGTATGTATTATCAAGCAAGGTTCAAGTCCAATTTTCACTGGAGTTCTCTTGCAGAGGGCCATCACACCTGCTACATTAAGAGCCTGACGTGCTGAGTAAAACCTACTTACAAGTCTTAATATCCTTTTTTAGCTGTGAGGATCATTGCAGTCATGGAAACATGTCATATTTTACATATTTTATGCTTTGGATTTTTATTTTTTACTTTCATCTATTCTTTCTTCCTTTCTTTTTCTTTCTTCTTTCTTTTTTTTATTGCCAGAGTGAGAGAAAGAAAGAGAGAGAGCCTGGTCATCCCACAATCATTTTTCCTCCATTCCCCTTTCTGTCAGAATTTTGAGAGCACACACGCACACCACATGTGTGTCAAGCTGCCAGGGCCAAGAGCTAAACTTCACTTGGCCATGTGGGATCTGGTTCCTATGCACAGGGTTTTACCACGGCCAGCCCTAAGCTTTGGGTTTTATAAGCATTCGATATAGCTATGATTCCCAGGTATTAGTTCAAGTCCCTCATCAATTCTGTGGCAGGCACCCAATGCTTCATGACTTGGTTCTCCTAATTAATCATCTTCCTTTTTGACTCAAATTGCTCACAGCTGTGATCAAACATTGGCATAGCTCCTAAGAAGGAGGGGCATACAAGAGCTGTTATCAGGCAAACAAAAGAAGCTGTCACACAACCTGTGTTTAGTTACAAAAAGTTTGCAAACTTAGAAAATTCTAGTTGTTGGGCTAGTGAAAGAGTCTCACTGAGAAAGGAACCCCATTATTTAC
>NW_006159659.1:3109802-3120563 GCF_000334495.1 Tupaia belangeri chinensis | reverse complement strand
CAAGATTGAGAATCATACTTTGGCTGTGTATCACTTTTAGAAGACATAGAAATACTTCATGAATGACTGTTTGAGGATAAATCTAAGTAGGCACAGTTGAAGGAATTCAACAACCAGATAAATACTTTTAAATATAATTTATGTACAGATTTATATAAGGACCTTTGAGATAATATAGATATTCTTTTCTACCTTGATTTGATAATTAATCTTTAGAAACAAAGGTAAATATTTTTCTTCTGCTGACTTTATTTTCTCTGTATAAAGAAAAATGTCAAAGTAATCTGTTAAGATCCTAGATTCAAGGAAATTTAGAACTTATTCCTTAATTGCATTTTATTTGAAAGTGAATGACTCAAGAAATTCATAAATAGTCTAAATCTCTGATCCTCAGAGAGGCCGCATAAATTTCTCATGTTCATCTAGCTAGTAGTGACTAATCTCAGTTCCAAATTCAAGCCAGTGAATTCTAGAATGCAAGCATTTTTTAAATGTTTCACAAATAAATTTTACTGTGTATATTTGAGGTTTACAAAGTGATGCTGTAAAATATATAGAAATACAGAGACACATATAGTTACATACAGACAGTACAATGGCTACTATAATTTATTTAAATTTGACCAGAGAGGGACAGTGTGTGTGTGTGTGTGTGTGTGTGTGTGTGTGTGTGTGACAGCAGTTAAAATCTACTTATTTAGCAAAAATATCTTAACTATTTCTTAATCTATGTTTTTTTATAAGAAAAAAAAACAACCCATGTGTTGTTTCCTGAATCTTCTATATTGCTTTCTTTTCTTTAGGTGAATTGTTAGGTTATTTATCACCTTTCTACTTTTTCTTTATAGGTTTTTATTGCTATAAACTTCCTTGCTATAAACTTCCTTCTTAGTATTGCTTTTGCTGTATCTCACAGGTTTGGATATGTTGTGTTTCATTTCAAAAAATTTAAAAATTTTCTTCTTAATTTCTTCATTGATCCAGTATTGTTCATGAGCATGTTTAATTTCATTTATTTGCACAGTTTACAAAATTCCTCTTGTTATTGATTTCTAGTTTTGTTCCATTGTATTCAGAAACAGTACTTGATATGATTTCAATTTTTACAAATTTGTTGAGACATGTTTTGTGGCCTTACATATGATCTATTCTGGAGAACATTCCACATGCTAATGAGAAGAATGTTTATTACATAGATATTGAGTAAAATGTTTTGTAAATGTCTGTTAGGTTCATTTATTTATAGTGAAATTTAACTTTGATGTTAGAATACAAGTTTTAGCCAGTCTCTTGGTGGCCCTTTTATTTTGTTTCATATGTCAGCAGTACTTAAATATGATTTAAACAAATACAAAACGGAAGTCATCATCAGGGACAGATACGGGCTCTAATAAGATATCTTCTCACTCTACATAAGGTAGATAGTTTTAAGTAGGGAGTCCCAATATGCCAACAAAGGGAACATCTGACACATCAGACACTGTTACAGGGATTGCAGCTACACCCCTGGTGCCAAGAGAGCAGAGGTTTATTTGCTTTTATTGCTTAAACTGTCATTAAAGGACCTAGAGAATGTTACTATCTTCTGTTCAGTATATGCACACAGGAATTCACCAGGGTGCTTGGTCAACATTCCACCTCCTATTGAAGGCAATAAGTTGATATGGGAAAAACTGTTCATATCCCATGCTCACACATTAAAATCCACACCAGACATGGTAAGACTTCCCCAACCAGGTAGTAAAATTCCCTTAATAAGTAGAATTATGTAGGCATAACAAAAAGTCTAACATCAAACAAAATAACTAGCCATAGTGGCAGACCCTCCCTGATAACAATTCATGAAAAGACCCCACAATAAATGTAACACCTAACTCCATTTCAGTGCAGTTGTCCTTAGAGAGCAGCTCACCCAAGTGCCTTTCTGGCATGGACTGTATTTTTCTCTTAAAAGTCTTAACTTTTCTATTGAAAACTCTTTTCACACTTTCCTCATGGTTATGACTTTGATTTGTATCTCAGAACAGGCCTCTAAACTAAATAATCTTTAAGATGATTTGGTTACTAAGGAAAACTTCATACTACACCGGAGTTCTGAATTCAGAGGTTTGAATTTCATAGATTGCCATTTTATCCCAAAGGCCCATTGGTCTTATCCAATATACTGTATATGTTCTGTTTGCAAGGGGATGGAGAAGTAGTCATTTTCACCCAGAGCTTCAGAGAGTATTTGAGTATTCCCAGTAGACATGTTAGAATGAAATTAACTCTGAATTTTTATGTACACAGTTGGCTTTTTTTAAGGTTTTTGCCATAGGCCATGTGTGATTGCCAGAAACATTGAGAGGGAAAGTCAGAAATCACCTCCCGGGGGGAGGTAAATGGCCACACCAAAATCCCTTCTCCTCCATTCCCCTCCTGGGGTTTGGGGGACGTACACACATGGACCTGGCATAATTTTCAAGCTACCAGGTCCAGGACTTGAACCGTGGTCGGCCATGTGGGAGTTCAGTGCCTTGAACTATGGTCAGCCATGTGTGAGTCCAGTGCCTTAACCATACACCACCTGCTGACCCCACACAGTTGACATTTTTAATTAAAAAATATTGTATAGGATTCACTGCTACAGTTTTTTGAGTCCCATATAATCTCTAAGATTACATCAGTTGTATAACAGATATTGTTAAAAGCTGGGTAGGTAATATGCATTAGCACCTTTTCACTCAAAAAAGATCCTTGTTCACCAAAGATAGGTGCTAGTTCAGAAATCTCTTGTGAACTGAGTGCTTTTATTTGTACCTCTGGGGAAAAAGGGAAAAAAAAAACTGACGCTGGAAATTTTCACTGTATTTCTGAAATTATTCTCCCAGAAACTAGAAGCTTACAAGAAGGGGCTAATGTTATTCAATCTGTCTTAAGGTATTGATTCAGATCACTTTGAGGCCTACACCTGCTCTCCTGAGAATTCTTTTTCTGAAAAATAGGACAGAACAGAACAGATAAACACACACAAAAAAACCTCTAGCAATAATATAACAAAAAATTAATAAAATCCGTATTTCTTAAATCTTTGAAAATATGTGAATACATCACCAAGCAAATAAGGAAAATCTTGAGGTAAAAAATAAAGTAAAATAATGACCTTAGAGATATAAGCAAGTAATCAAATCAGTGCTTGCCCTACAGGTTCATAAAATATTTAACAACAGGACCAGCAGATGGCATAGTGGTGCATCACTGAACTCCCACGTGGTCAACCACGGTCCAAATCCTGAACCTGACGGCTTGAAACATGCCGAATGTGTTTGCATGCGTGCCCAAGATACTGAGAGGAGAATAGAGGAGAGGGAATTGTGGTGTGACCATCCCCCTGGGGGATGATTTCTCTCTTTCTGTCTCTCTCTATCCACTGAGCATACACACCCTATAGCAAAAATCTCTAAAAAACATGTATGGAATCAGATGTTGCTGAGTATATGTAGGGTTCCAAGAGTTATATTTCCCAAGTGAAAAGATTCAAAAACATGTCTCGCAAAGGGAAATTGAAAGAAAATTATCTTGCCTCTAAACCTTAGCTCTGGATGGTGGAAGTAGGGTGAATCTTTCCTAAGATATATTTGGGACCCTAGTTTGTATTTTCTTGGTGATCCAAATGCGCTTAAGACAAGGAATTATATTACTGTTGTCTTGGGTGGCAATGTTCATAGGTGCCTGGGAGAAAAATAAATGAACAAAAAAACTTCTCTGCCACAAGAAATCTACCCAGTTCTCAAAGTATTTCCATATAAAAGGTTCACACAAATACAAACTTGCAAAAAAAGATATAAAGCCAACAAGAAAGCAAAGCGCGATGACGAAAAGTCGGGAAAATTAACTTGCATTCAGTTTCCAAGAGCAAAAGTGGAAATAGAAATACTCTTTGACACCTTCCAGCCCAGATGCCCTGTAGGTAAAAACCACCAAAAACAACTCAACTCCATAACTAATCAAGACAAGTGAAATTACAAACTACACTTACACGAAATACCTTTTTATACTTTTCAGTTTTTAGAAAAATTATAAATGCATATAATTTATAATAAAATACTTTGTAAAAATAAAAACATACTCTTTAACACCACTTCATTTTCACCTGCTCAAAGTAACTTTTAGCTTTTTTAGCTGATTCTTTCAGCATTTTTCTTTTGTTGCTGATAGATAGTTCAAGTATAATCATTATATCTTTACAAAATAGTTTTTCTCGTCATGAACACAGTACATACTAGTAAAGGCATAGGTATTACCGTGTATATTACCACCAACAGATAACTTTTCTTCTTTGCATATTTGTATATTTGTTTCTGTAGATTTTTATTCCCTGATCCTTTCTATTCCATCCCATTACTTACCCCCTTCTATACTGTTTGTGGTATCTTCAGTTGCCCTCCTTGCTGCTACACCTTCTAGTCTTTCATTTTCTCCATAGAGTGCAGTCAATATATATTATATTAAGTGGAGACACATAATGCCTATCTGTTATTGTCTGACTTGCTTCATTTAACATTAAGTCTTCCATATTCATTCACTTTCTATCAAATGCCAGGGTTTCATTGCTCTTTATGGCTAAGTGCTATTCCATAGTGTATATGTGGCACATTTTTTCAATCCATTTATCTGTTCATGGACATTTGGGCTGATTCCATGTCTTAGTAATTGCAAATAATTCTGCAATGAACATGGTTCTGCAAGTGTTTTTCTAACTGAGTGTTTTCCTATCCTTTGGGTAGATACTTAAGAGTGGAATCACTGGGTCTACGGTAGTTCTTTTTGTAGGTTTCTAAAGCATCTCCATATTGTTCTCTACAGTGGTTGTACTAATCTACATTCCCACCAACAGTGTAGATTTTTCCTATTTCACCACAGCCTTGCCAGCATTTATCATTTTGTATTTTTTTTAAATCTTAGCCATTCTGACTAGTGTTAAGTGGTATCTCATTATGATTTTTGTTTGCATCTCTCTTATGATAAGAGATTTTAAGCATTTTTCATATTCTCTTTGTCCATTTGTATGTCTTCCTTGGAGAGTTGTCTGTTCAGCTCATTTACCCATTTTTTTATTGTATTTTTTTTTTTTGGCGGGGATAGGCTGCTTGAGTTCCCTGTATATTTTGATTATGAGTTCCTTATTTGAGGTATACTTTGCAAATATAGTCTCCCATTCTGATGTTTATCTCCTCACTCTAATTATTGTTTCTTTTGCTGCACAGAAGCTAATGAAAACCTTGAGTCTGAAAGGGTGGTAATGAAAATTCTAAGCTCTTTAATGTAAAGAGTACACATTTCTGTTTAGTGTTATTATACCTGACAATTTGATAGTGATGTGCATTACCTTCTTTTTTTTCTTTTAGACCATTTTATTAAGGTATAATCGACATTTTAAGAGATGTATATGTTTAATGTATATAGCTTGATGAGTTTGGAAATAAGTAAATGTCAGTAAAACCATCATAATAATCAATGCCATAAGCATTTACGTCACCTCCAGCACTTATCTTCTTGGGGCCAACAGATGGCACAGTGGTTAAGCCACTGGACTCCCACATGACTGACCATGGTTCAAGTCCTACACCTGGTGGCTTGAAAAATCACAGCAGACACATGTGCGCTTTGCCTGCTACACTGTCTTCAAAATCCCAGAATAGAGGAGAAAGGATTGAAGCTTGACCACCCTCCAGGGGCAGGGGGTGATTTCTCCATTTCCCTCTCACTGTCTCTCTGGCAATTATATACACCCTATGGCTAAAACCTAAATAAAAATTTAAAAAATTACCTCTCATACCATCTATTTATTGATTAATTAAAAATACCGTAAGATCTGCCTATTTAGAAAAAATTTAAGTATACAATATAGTGTCATTAAGTATAGGTACTGTGCTATACAGTAGATCTTCAGGAATTATTTATTTTGCATAACTGAATCTTTGTCTCCTTTACCAATAAGTCCCCAATTCTCCCTGCTCTCAGTCCCTGGCAAACACCATTCTACTCTCTGTTTTCTTATGAGTTTGACTATTTTACATTCTTCATATCAGTAGGATCATTCCTCCTGTGTCTGGTTTATTTCATTTAGTATGATGTCCTCCGGGTACATGACATATTGTCACAAATGTTGAAAATTGTAAAACATTGATGAAAGAAATTGAAGAAGACACAAATAATGGAAAGAGATCCAAAGTCATCTACAAATTCAATGTGATCTCTTTTGGAACTCCAATGATGACTTTACAGAAATTTAAAAATTCTAAAATTAGTATAGAACTACAAAATACTCCAAAAGCAATTTTGAGCAAAAAGGAACCAAACTGCAGGCATTATACTTCCATATTCTTTTATAATTTACCTCTGTATTAACAGATAATGTGTGGTTTTTGGTTTTTTGAGTTTTTTACTTATTTTTTTTCCATTTTATGGTATATAATTTATGTGCACTATATCTACTACATATATCCACATTTCCTGTCTCTTGCTCCACTTTCCAATATAAAGTATTTTAATCTGTTGTTTTATTTGTGTATATGTGTAATTTCATATTAATTTATTTTTCTTTCTACCGGTAAACCAAGAAAAGGTGCTTTTTTTTTTCAGATTGCTTTCATATTTACACAAAGTCCCTATCATGATATATAAAACATGTATTTTTAACAGAGACTTTACGTTTCTTGTCTATTACATATTTCTTCCCTTTCCACCTCATACTCACCCTATACCACCCACTCTCTACCATCCACTCTCTTCTGTACAGTCTGTAATATCTACACTTATCCTCTCTACTATATCATCAGATCTCCCAATTTCTGCTACAGAGTGATCATATTTGGTACAAATTGGGTGGGCATTTACAGTTGTATCTTTTAAAGTCAGGTTCACTCAACATTAAGTCTTCTGTTATTCATCTACTTTGAATCAAATGATGGATTTCATTGTTTTTTATAGCTGACTAATATTCCATAATATACATGTACCACAGTTTTTCAACCCAGTCATCACTTAGACACTCAGGTTGATTCCATGTTTTAGCAATTGTGAATAACACTGTAGTATATATGAATGTGTAAGTGTCTTTCTGATTGAGTATTTTCCTATTGTTTTGGCAAATACCCTGTAGTAGGATTACTGGGTCATATAATAAATCTAGTTGTAGGTTTTTGAGGAAACTCCATATTATATTCCACAGTGATTGTACTAATATACATACTCACTAGCAATGTATGAGTGTTTCTTTTTCATCATAGACTCACCAACACTTCTCATTTTTTATTTTATTGATCTTAGCCATTCTAGCTGGGGTTAAATGGTATATCATTGTGGTTTCAATTTGCATTTCTCCTATAACAAAAGACTTTGAACATTTTTTCACATGCCTTCTGGCCATTCAAAAGTCTTTTAGAGAATTGTCTATTCAATTCATTAGCCCATGTTTTCATTGGACTGTTTATTCATTTTTAATGGATTATCTGCTTGACTTTCCTATATAATCTGGTTTTGTCTAAGAAATTGCAAATATTTTCTCTCTTTCCACGGGTTGTTTTTTCATTTTAATTATTGCTTTATTTGCTGTGAGGAAGGTTTTTATTTATCATTTTGATTTATTTTATGCACTGTACATCACTGTAGCTTGTAAAATGAATTTACCCAACATAAATACTATTTGAATCAGTTCAGTTGAAGGTATCATACATGTTATCATCAGCAGGCAATCCTCCATTTCTAAGGAAGCTTTTTAGCTTCATGTAATTCCACTTGTATTCCACAGCCTGTGCTGTAGTGGTCTTATTTAAGAAATCCTCGCCTACTCCAGTGTCTTCAAGAGTTCCCCCTAAGTTTCCCACCAGTAGTCTTATAGTTTGAGGGTTTACATTTAAATCTTTGATACATTTTGAGTTGATTATAGTTAATGGTGACAGATAGAGGCCCAATTTCATTTTTCTGCAGGTGGATATCCAGTTCTTCCAGCATCATTTGCTGAAAAAACTTTCTTTTCTCTGCTGCATTGTCTTGTACCATTTTTCAAAGATCAGTTGGCTGTATGATTTGGGATTTATTTCTGAATTCTCTATTCCGTTCCATTGGTCTGTATGTCTCTTTTTGTGCTTGTACCATGCTGCTTTATCACCACTTTGTAATATATTTTAAGTCTGATAGTGAGATGCTTTCTATTTTATTATTTTTGCACAGTATTGCCTTGGTGATATGGAGTATTTTTATGATTCCAGACAAATTTTATAATTTTTTTCTATTTTTGTAAAGAATGTCACAGACAATTGGGTTGGAATCACACTGAATATGTGAATTAATTTTGGTAGAACTGTCATTTTTATTATGTTGATTCTTCCTATCCAAGACCACAGTATGTCCTTCTATTTTTTTGTGTCATACTCAATTTATTTTTTCATATTTCATAATTTTACTTCTAGAGGTCTTTTACCTCTTTGGTTAGGTTTATTCCTAGGTATCTTATTTATTTTGTGGCTATTGTAAATGGGATTGCTTTCTTCAATTCTGCCTTGATCTAGTCATTGCTGGTGTATAAAAATGCTATGGATTTTTGTATATTGACTTTGTATCCTTCTACTTTACTGAATTAATTTATCACTTCTGAAAAGTTTTTTTTTTTTGTAGATTTCTCTGAATTTTCTATGTATATAATCATGTCATCTAGCTTCTTCTTTTCCTTTATGAATGACTTTTATTTCGCTCTCTTGTCTGATTGCATTGACTAGGACTTCCAGCACTATGCTGAAAAGGAGTGAAGAAAGTGGACAGCTTTGTCTTGTTGTAGTTTTTAGTGGGAAGGCTTTCAGCTTTTCCCATTCACTATGATATTCACAATGGGTCTGTCTTACATGGCTTTTATTGTGTTGAGGAATGTCCCTATTATGCCAGCTTTGCTGGGAATCTTCATCATGAAGGGAGGTTGTATTCTATCAAAAGCTTTTTCTGAATATATAGTTTTAATCTTTTTATTAATGTGATGAATAATGATTACATGTATATGATTGTTAATTCAACCTAAAATTTTTTCAGTTATGTAAATCAGACCTCAGTATAGTCATGATTCAATCATTCAATGAATTTAATTATTTTAAGGAAAGGACATCACTCCTAATATCTTTTTATCTGCTCTAAGCAAGAGTAGTTGTTCTCTACTCCTGGGACATAGTTGTTATCCTGGGATACCTTCTGTTTGTGATCCTGGAACATTCTTCTTTCATGTTGGATAATCCATTTTGTGGAAACCATTTCTTCTTTTTCCAAATTTTTTGGACCATATTTCAAAATAGCTTCCCAAGTAATGGAGCATAGTGTAAATTTTTCTGAGAGTTTTCATTCCATAAAAACTTCTTATTCTACTGTATAACTGGACATAGAATCCTAGGTTGTAAATATTTTCCCTCAACGATATGGTATCAGAAATACTGCATCCATGGGTTGAAAGACTCAGTGTAATAGAAATATCAATTTTCCCAAAACTGATCCATAGTTTTAAAGAAGTGTATAAGGGACCAGGAGATGGCATAATGGTTACATCATTGGACTTCCACATTGTCAACCGTGGTTCGAGTCCTGGACCCAGTGGCTTAAAACTCACACCAGGTGCATGTGCATGTGCATGTGCATGTGTACCTAGATCCCAAGAAGAGAATGGAATAGAAGGGATTGTGGTGTGGCTATTCCCCCTGCATGGTGATTTCTCACCTTCTATCTCTCTATCTCTTCTGTCTCTCCAGTGAGTGCATGTGCCCTATAGCAAAAATCTGTCTTTAAAAAAAAGAAATTTATATTAAAATTCCACCTAAGTGTTTTGTAGATATACACTTAAAAAATTCATGGAAAATAGAATTAAGGTATGAGTTTATTTTGTTGAAAAATGTTTAAATTCATCATAGTTTTTTAATAATATGCATTTTCCCTAAACTTTTGGAACTTTTTAAACTTTCTGATGGTATCCTTGTCCAAACTTAATCCAAAAGTGATATAGAAAGATACAATCAGTGTATTAGCTTAAAAAAATCTTGGGAACCAGCAGTTAGCATAATGGCTATGTCGCTGTACTCCCACGTAATCAACCATGGTTTGCGTCCTGGACCCGGTGGCTTAAAACTCTCTCCTGAGAGGAGAATGGAGGAGAAGGGATTGCGGCGTGACCATCCCCCCTGGGGGGTGATTTCTCACTTTCTGTCTCTATGTCCTCTCTGTCTGTCGTCTGGCAAGGGCACGCTCCCTATAGCGAAAATCTCTCCAAAAAAAAAAATCTTTAAAAAAAATTAAGTGGGAGAATTACTCTAACTGATACTAAGGTTTACCCTATAGCCACCGTGAGAAAAACAGTATGGTATTTAGAGAGAACAGAAACATAGGTCAGTGTTGGATCCAATAGGTGGTGTAATGGTTAAGGGTGCTGGACTCCCACATGTCTGGCCACAGTTCGAGTCCCAGACCTGGCAGCTTGCTGGCTCTCTCTCTCGCTCTCTCCTTCTCTGGTCAAATTTTAAGAATAAATAAATAAATAAATAAAGTTAAATAAAAATTTATTATAAAAAAGAAAGAAACATCAGTCAGTGTTAAAAAAAGAGAACCAGGACCAGCAGTTAGTGTAATGGCTATGTCGCTGGACTCCCACATAGTCGACCGTGGTTCGAGTTCCGGACCCGGTGGCTTAAACTCACGCTGGGTGTGTGTGCATGCGTGCCCAAGATCCCGAGAGGAGAATGGAGGAGAAGG
>NW_006159659.1:3101895-3109544 GCF_000334495.1 Tupaia belangeri chinensis | reverse complement strand
AAATGAATGAATAAATAAAATGAAATAAATAATTCTTTAAAAAAATTAAAGAGAATCTGAAAATATAACCACACAAATATGCCTAAATTATTTTTTTAACAAGGGACCAGTGCAAGTCAATGGAATAAAAAATAGCTTTTTCAACTTATTTTGCTAGAATAATTAAATGTCTATATGCAAAATAATAAATGAGCATTAACCATAATGGGCACTATAGATACACCTATGACCTAGCCTAAGAAACTGACTATGGCCAAAACAAGATAAGCTCCCTGACTGTCTTCCACAGATATCCTTTTCTTTGTTTTAGAAGTAACTACTATCCTGAAAGAGCTATTCTATGGATACCAGAAACAGTGTGGGAGGAGGGTGGGAAAATGAGGAAGGGTGA
The DNA here is from genome assembly GCF_000334495.1 of Tupaia belangeri chinensis. NCBI lineage: Eukaryota > Metazoa > Chordata > Mammalia > Scandentia > Tupaiidae > Tupaia > Tupaia belangeri. The sequence continues at coordinate 3,109,153 of NW_006159659.1, read as the reverse complement.
AAGGGAGGGAATCAAGGGGGAAAAGAAAGAAACAAAATATTTAAGGTCACAACAATGGAATATTATCTGTTGGTGATAATATGTATGGTAATATCTTTGATTAAACCAGTATACAGTATATTCAGGATGGGAAAATGCATTTGGTGTGCTGTAATAATACACAGTGATTGAATATAAAATAATAATAATTAATATTTTTAAATATTAAAAAGGCAAAAAAGTCAATTCAACTAAACATAAGCAGCTTTAGAATCAGTGAGGAATGCTAAATACAAATATTTTTCAGTGTCTTTTTAATATATGCATCTTTAAGCAGCACCTTTTACTTTATCCTATATCAAATAGCCTTTTTTTTCAAGGTGGAAAAGGAATGTTAAGGTGACTCTTTCGCCATCCTACATATTAATATTTAAGACTATCTTGATACAGATGGAATGGTTAGGAAGAAAGTTTTTAATCCCAGAAGACTGATGAAATCTAGTCTATGTTTTTCCTCCATTAAAGACATGTACCATTTCTGCAAGGCTATAGATTGCCTTAAGAAAAATCATCACTCTACTCCCACATACAGAAGTGAGTTTCTTCTAAATCACAAAGTGTCTTCATTCATTTTATTTTATACTTGCTTTATGTTTATTTGTTTATTTTAAGTAACACAGTAAAATTTGAAAGAGCAAAAGTGGCAACAGTGTGTTGACCATTCTGGGCACATTCTCCAAACCAAATGTCAGCTCATGCCCTTGTTAAGGCTAAGAGGGAGCAGTTGTGCTGCAAAGCTTGATTACATGAATAGTCTTAAATTATGTACGAAGTGTTCACTGAAGCATTCTAAAAGCTCCAATTAAAGCTATAGTTAGTGCTTACCTCATGTAAATGGGGAAATAAAAAATAGATTTTTAAGCATAAAAGGTGTCCAGTTTCAGATAAATGACCTGTTAATTCATTATACTCTCCTTCACAACCAAAAAAGTAAACCTTGTCTGTGTTCTTTAATTTTATTTCTCCTACTTAAAAAACAAAATTTCATAAAACAGTTTAAATGTTTTATGTTAAATACTCATTTGCTAGTTTCAAAGTGATACTAGAAAATATTTTCTATGTCAGTAAAGCAACATTACAATTTTCCAATTATAATTTTCCAACTGCCTCTCTTCTTTGCAGATTCTTGAAAGGTTTCATGTCTTTGAATTAGTATGCAAAGTCCTAAGCTATATCAGCTTAGAGTTTTGGATGTTGGCATTTTAATTTCCTTTGAGAGTTACATTTAACTCATGTATATATGTACCTTATAATCCTCTTCTGGAAAAGAACCTTAATCTGGGCTAAAGAGAAATGTATAATTCTAAAAGAGAAGGAATCTGAGATTTCAACCAAAATTTCTACTTACTAGTAAAGACATAAAAATCAGAACATTACAGGATCACACAATCTTCCTCCTCAGCAATACAAATGCCAATAATAATGTATTAATACTAATAATAAATATCATTTATTTCAGTGCATGTTCTTCTACCATTTTACATGTGGCATCTCATTTAAGCACCATGACCAGTCCTATTCTCAACTCTATTTTTAAAAATTCTGATAATAATCTATTCAGTTTATGTTACAACCTACTAGGAGGTTACAACTTATATTTGGAAAACACCAAGACAATGCTATGTAGACCAGTTTAAAACACACAAACACTTTCTTTCTAAAATACCCAATACCTAGCCTAGAGCCAGGCACATGGTCATCCTAATATTGTTTGTGGAATAAGTGGATGAACAGATTAATTAATGTAATTAGAAGTTATTATAAGACCCAAAATATGAGGATTTCAAATTTGGCATTTCTACGACAAAATAATTTTTTATAAGTGCATTATCTTTAAATTTTAGCTTGTTATAAGGTTCACTAGACTGTACTCAGAGTCTATGAAGAAGCCAATGTCAGTCACTTCTTTTTTTTTTTTTGTCAGATCAAGCAGAACCAAATTCTGATTTTAATATTCTAAGTAGAACACTGACATTTAACTAAAAAGTGATTTTGATACTTAAACCAAAAAGGTAAACAAGAATTTGGAATATCTCTCGGTCATTCACAATACTTGGAAGCTTTTTTTTTCTTTTTTTGGAGAGATTTTCGCTATAGGGAGCGTATGCTCGCCAGACAGACAGAGACATAGAGACAGAAAGCGAGAAATCACCCCCCCAGGGGAGATGGTCACTTCTTGAAGTGAACAAAGTTTTCTCAAGAAGACCATTTACTCGAGGTAGGAAGATAGTCCATAGAAAAACATGCACCGGGGCCAGCACTTGGCATCATGATTAAAGGTGTTGGAGTCCCCTGTAGCGGACCGTGGTCCGAGTCCCAGACCAGTTGACTCGCCCTCTCACTTTCCCTTTTTCTCTCTGCTCAAATTTAATAATAATAACAAATGGAATTAAATAAATAATTCTTTTAAAAGAGTAAAGAAAAGCATGGACATTTTCTGGAGCCCAGTGATTTCTTTTCTTTCTTTCTTTCTTTTTTTTTTTGGAGAGGTTTTCACTATAGGGCACGTGCCCCCGCCAAAAAGAGAGACATAGAGACAGAAAGCGAGAAATTATCCCCCAGGGGCGATGGTCACGCCACAATCCCTTCTCCTCCATTCTCATCTCGGGATCTTGGGCACGCACACACACGCGCCTGCCGTGAGTTTTAAGCCACCGGGTCCAGGATGCGAACCACGGTGGACTACGTGGGAGTCCAGCGACATAGCCATTACGCTAACTGCTGGTTCCCAAGGTAGGTTGGGAATAGGTTCGTAAAGAGGTTTATTGTTGTTTTCATGGAAATTAATTTCTTATGTCCTATGTAATATCTAACATAGGATTATAAAATCTTTAGAAGCAAGTGTGATCATTTGCAAGAATTTCTGACTAGCACATTTGATTTTTTTTAAAGAATTGTATGTGAAGTGAACAATCTCCTTTATGAAGTTAACTGTGTATGTTTTTTTTTTAAAGAACTGAATTGGGATACAGAAAGTCTAATCTTTATTCTGTAGACTAATAATAATTGTTAACATTTACACAGTGCAAGGTACTATTCTAAGTACTTTACAAATATAATATTGATTCATTCCATCCTAAAAATCCTATGGGAGAGGTACAACTACTATCCCTACTTTACTGACAAAGAAACTGAGGCATAGAGAACTGAAATAACTTCCTTTTTGGCAAGAAATGTAACACTCTGCACATACATTAACTTATTTAATTTTTATAATAGCCTTGTTTTATTAATAAGGAAACTGAGGTACAGAGAGACATAACTTGCTATTGGCCATTCAACTAGTAAGCAGTGGAGCTGGAGTTGAGTCTAGGATAATCATCTCTAGAGTCCATGCTCCTGATGGCTATGGCATTCTACCTTCTTAATCTATAATATCTGTGCCAACTTAGTACTGTAAAACAGGATGACACTGGCCAAGTGAAACCTTAAAGAAAATGTGAGCTCCTAAGGATAAAATAGTGTCCTTGATAGTCTGTATCCATTATTAAATCAGAATTTTAATATACTTACCACCTAGGACTTCACAAATATAACTTATAAAAAAATTTATCTTATACTCTCCCCAATACAATGCTCTATTAGAACTTAAAAGATAAAACAATACACATCATGAAAGCTCTATGATACAAGTTGACTAGATTATCTTTTCTCAACCTGTTTTCATTATCACCCCTTTCAAAGTTCTCCTAGTGCATTGCAGAGGAAAAAGTGGAAACCACATTTCCCTGGGTGGAAAATTAAAAAAGCCCATCCCCACCTCCCAAGTGAGATTTGGTAGATATTGGGAGATACTGAAACAAATGCAGAATTTACAGAGCTTATAGAGGAGTCTGTGAATAGTTCTCACTTGACTGCTATAGATTAAGATGACTGTTGGATCTTCCAGGGATTCTATGAGTTGCAGCAGTTTACAAATTAGTAATAGTTTTTAAGAATCACTCGCTTGGGTGCTTCATCCTGATATTTTTGCTGGTCATTTCCCTGAATTCTGCTCCCCTAGAACTTCCAAAGTTTATATACACTTCTAATTTCCTGTTTTAAAAGTTTTCATATCTGATATACACAGAACAACTTTTATTTCCCTGGGTGCAAGTGGAAAGAAAGATATATTGGGACTTGATGTCGGGATTTAACATCTCTCAAGGCACACATCAGTGTCTATAAAGTGAGCCAAACTTTCTGGGAGTAGAGTAGACCTCTGGGAAGGTTGAGAAATTCTAGAACATTTAACAGAACATGATTAAAAGAATAGAGAGCCAAGTCATTTCTCCTGAAGTTCTTCTCATCCTCTACTCCCAGGGTCTTCAGCTACATAACAATGAATTGAAAAGAACATGTAGCCATCATATTGTTGCTTTAGGTGGGTGAAAACCAACCGTCCTCTCTCAGGTTGGTAAGAAATCACCTACTATCTAATGAAGCTAGTACAATTTCTAGACCAGTGATTCTTAAGGGCAGGATGGGCTCTGTGACTTCCTAGGACACATTTGGGAAAACCGTTGTGACTCTGTTGTAAGCTGCATTGCCTTTTGTAACCTCACCCTAAAAATCATTCAGTTTAGGAAACAGCAGATGGTTAAGGGCTCTGGATTCCCACGTGGTGAACCATGGTTCAAATCCCAAGCATGGTGGCTTGAAAAATCAAGCTAGGTGCATGTATAAGTGTGCTCAGAATTCCAGGAAGAGAGTAGAGAAGGGATTGTGGTGTGGCCATCCCGTCTGGGGAGTGATTTCTCACATTCCCTCTCAATCTCTCTCTAGTGAGCACATGTGCACTTATGGCAAACCTCACATCACCCCTCCCCCACCCCAACCCAGTGCAGTTTCATTTCCATTGATTTTTTTTTAAAAAAATTTAAATATATTTATTTTACATTCATTCACCATATATGATTTCAGTGAATCACGAAGACCAGTCCAGATTTAACAGGATAAGACAGATTTCTATGGGAGATGTGTCAAAAGATTTTGGAGACATTTTGAAATTACCCCACTACTCTATCTAAAGTCACTCTTATTCTTGACATTTACTAACTCTCTCCCTTGAGTTATTTTTTAGGAAGCATTAATATTATCTAATAAACTGTATATATGCCTCTCGTCAATAGAATATAAGCTCCATTAGGACAGGGATTTCTCTATGTTGTTTACTAGTATAGCCTCAGCATTGAAACAGTGCCTGGCACACAGAAGACAATCAGTAATATTTGTTGAGTGAATGAATGAATTTATGGACCTCAACTTCTAATTCTCAGTGCTACTTTTATAGCTTTGCCATTTTCCATTCATTACTTCTCTAATAATGTTGCCAGAAAAAAAAAAAAGGACAATTTGTTTATTGAATTTGACCAAAAAATTACCTAGTCATGAACTTGGATGATTAAAGGCAATATTTCTTTTCTAATAAATTGAAAATTATTTGCTTACTGCTTAATAAGGTCCTTATTGATTCTTATTTGTGTCATCCACTTAGTTCTAAAATATGTTTGAGTTGACCTTCAATAAGAATACCTTATTCCTTTCTAAGCAAGAGAAATAAACAAACCTGGAGTCATTCCAAAGAAGTCAAGTAGAAGAAGACAAGTCAGGGTTTTGTTCTTGTTTAGTTGAGGCAATTTAATTTACATTGTAAAAGGTTAATGTAAAATGATTTTTCAAAAATGAGATCTTGTTATCACCAAAGTCACTGGAATAGCCTTGACAGTGGTGTGTCCAGTCATTTCATCCAATTTCTAGGTTTTGGTCATGCCACTACCACCATCAAACTATAGCCACTGGGACCAGCAGTTAGTGTAATGGCTTATGTTGCTGGACTCCCACGTAGTCGACTGCGGTTTGAGTCCCGGACCTGGTGACTTAAACTCACGCTGGGCACATGTGCGTGCGTGCCCAAGATCCCTAGAGGAGAAAGGAAGAGAAGGGATTGGGGCGTGGCCATCCCCCCTGGGGGGTGATTTCTCACTTTCTTTCTCTCTGTCTCTGTCTGTCTAGCGACCACACTCGCCCTATAGCAAAAGCCTCTAAAAAACAAAACGAAACAAAACAAAACAAAAAACTATAGCCACTTAATTATCCAGGACTGCAAGTTTTAACTTGACTAAGCTAAAGAAAATATATTTTCCAGTAAAGCACAGATGTATATATACTGGGAGAATTTAGGTAACTAGGTGAATCTGTAAAATGAGGAACATCAAAGGCAGACACACACTCTTGAGATTACTGTAAAACTTGTGAAAAAATTCTTAACTTCTGTGAGTAGCTATTTCCTCAGCTGTAAAATACTCATCATGATACTTTCCTGTTAGGGTTTGGTGAGGATAAGGTGACAGTGTACATAAAGCCCATTAGCAAATAGTAAACTAAGTACATGAGTATTGGTATTGTTAGTGGTAGAGAGATTTTAAAAGGGGAGGGGAGATAATAATTCTCAAAATATCCACATAAATGAAGCAAAAATGGTTTTGAGAATTTAAATATTCTGATAATGGCCTCCAGCTTCTGCTTTCCTTTCACTGCAGAAAAATTGTTATAGTTATGAAATGTGAATATAAGCCTAAAACCCAGACCTCTTCAGTCTGAAGTTACAATCATAAACTCACTAGGCCACTTTGTATCAGGAACAGGCTGTCAGTCTGTGAAATAAAAGGGGTTTCCACCATTATTTCTTGACCAAAGATATCAGCACCATTTTCAAATTCATCTTTTCATCTTTCTAGCCACAGAGGTAATGTAGATTGTTCCACTGAAAGAAAACTGTGGGGTTTTACCCTGCTGTGAGTAGTTATGTTCTTTAAACTTTATGGGAATATGTATAGTCATGGAGTTTAAATCTCCCTTGAGTCATTTCTTTGTCTGCCTTGGCATGCTCTGTGCTGGTATTTTCCAGCTGCATACTAATGAGCTGAGCTATGAGGGAAGAAGCTTGCCCAGGGAAGACATAATGGCTTTACTCCACAGCTCTGTGACACTAAGCCCTGAATCGATTACCTCTGGTTAATAAGTCCTTCCCTCCTTGCATGACTAAATTTTGACACTGAACATGTACCTACATTTAGTTAAATCCTCACTTTTTAAAAAGCAAATGAAAGAGTTTCAGTCACTTTTTTTCTATAAGAAACCATTTCGAATTGCTTTGCTGCTCAAATATAAATGAAACTGACAAAAGTTTTATTCAGAATTTAAATTTTAAAGTGCCCCCCCCCCGTGTGTATGCTCT
>NW_006159659.1:3079341-3101877 GCF_000334495.1 Tupaia belangeri chinensis | reverse complement strand
AATTCTGATTTATTTATAGCTACCTTTTTTGCTTGGAGCATGCTCAGGTTTAAAAAATAAATAAATAAATAAATAAATAAATAAATAAATAAACAAAGAAAAAGAAGCTGACTCGTAGGATAGCTCTAGATTCTAGAGAACATAGATTAAAAGTCTATTTGAGATCAATGGTCATCATCTTTATGTTGCTCAAGCCACTTTCTCTACAAACACATTGATACAAAAAGAACAAATATGAGAGTTTCTAAGACTCAAAATAAAGTTCTATTTTTTCCTGTAATGCTTGGAAAATACACCACAAGTAGAGAACCAAAAGATGGTCTTTTCTCTCTAAAGCCTAAAGATAGAGTACATTTTTTTCCAGCTAGTTTTTGTGTGTCCCTTTGTATTAATTGGATTTTCTCTGTGACTTTAAAACACAGAACCAAATTTCAAGGACTCCCATTAGTTAAGACTGCTATTTAAGCTTGAGTAACCAGGCAACCATTGCCTCAAAGGTAAACAAACCATTGCCATTTATCACTTAGTTATCATTTGGGTCTGTTTTGCAGAAAAACCTAATACTCATTTTGTTTCCTCCAGCAGTGATACTTTATTATATATTTTTTCTTTCACCATTCTGCATTTCTCTCATTTATGTGCACACTTTTATTTATTCTCAAGTGGCATTAATCACCTATTTGTAGGAATAATGTTTCATTGAGAAATATTTTAACCACTCCGTCAAAGATATAAGACCACTGCATTCCCCTATAATTTCCACAATGTTTGATTGAAGAGTAATCTGAATTTTGAATAATGAATAGATTAACCTGTTGTACTTTCAACTCTTCACATATCTGTATCTGTGATTTTGCATATGTTTTGGTTGACCTAGACATAAATGGATGGAGAATTGATCATTTCTTTGGCTCCCGTGATGAAGATTGATTTTGCAACCATGTCACTGTACTACAAAGTAACTTTGGGAAAAAATTCGCTAAAAAACATATGCTTCAGAGTCAAGTTACATCTGTGTCCTACTTGTAGATATGCTTTCTTTTCCCTAAACCTACATCACACCCCTAAGTCAAGTACAAAGTAAAACTACCTTTACATTTTGAAATCTTTTATGTGGGCTTGAATTTCAGGCAGAAAATAGTGTGGAGACAAAATCACTGAACCAATTGAGGGGTTGAATTTCTCCCTATTCTTTTGACTAACACAGGTAATACTTTTCCAGGGACTAAAAAAAAAAAAAATGCTAGCAAAATTCATGGGGGCTATATTTACATAATGTATCCTTTAACAGGGGACTGAGTGAGGGCATATGTAACAATGCTAGCATGATGTTCTCTCCCTCCTGTCAATTATCCTTGAGTCACCCTGCAGTTTAAGCTTTAGGTCAATAAAATGAATTTCAAAGCAAAGCCTTCAGCACCATGGAGGAATTAACTCTGTGGGGTTGCTTCAAATAAGCAGTGAATTTTCCATTGCTTTCACCTGATGCAATATTTTTCCCCAATTTTTGTCTTTTATCAGAAAGGCCCTTTACTCACATTTAATTTCATTTTTTAGATGAATTCATTCCTATAAATACTTCTTTTTAAATATAATAAAAATGGAACATTTAAATTGCAATGTTTAAAGTAAAGAATATAATGAATCCCTATCAAATATTTGCAAGTAACTGTTTTGTGTTGAACATCACAATATTTTGTATATTTCTCTCCAATTCCCTATGCTATACAATATGCTGTCTTCCCACACTGAAAGAAATAGAGTTAATTTCCATAGATAAGAATCAGAGCTTAAACTGACTCTTCAATCGCTGGGGATAATCTGAAACCATCTTGTTATCTTCCTTCAACATATTCACTTTTTTTTAATCCTCCCATAAAAAGATGTGCAAACCAATCACTTTCGTTTTTCTTTCACTTGAAGTAGGGATAGCAAAGTTTTTTTAACTTTTCATTTTAGAATAATTTTAGATTTACAGGAAAATTGTGAAGAGATTGCCATATGCCCCACACCTGGTTTTCCCTACTAATAACGTTACATTAGTATGGTGCATTTGTTATAATTTCTGAATGGATATTGACAAATTATTATTAAATAAAGCCTGTAGTTCAGTCATACCTTGTTAGTTTGTACCTAATGTTATTTTTTCTATTCCAGAATCCCATCCAGAATAGCACATTACATTTAATTGTCGTGTGTTTTGGGGCTTCTATATGTTGTGAGTTTCTCCGATTCCTGTTTCTGTGTGTTTTATTTTATTTTGTTTTGCTTTATTTTATTTTATTTTATTTCATTTGGTTATCTTGAGACTTTTGAGAATTACTGGTCAGTTATTTTGTATAATGTCTCCTCAGTTGGGATTTGTCTATCTTTTTCTTATAACTCAACAGGACTTACAGGTTTGGGAGAGGAATACCACAGAGGTAAAGTGTTATTTCAGCACCTACCTATCATGGCTATCTACCATCATTATGGCTTAATTTTGACATTGATCCTTAATCACCTGGGCTGAGGTAGTTTGTCAGGTTTCTCTACTCTAAAGTTACTTCCTCTCTTTCTATAGTGTGATTCTTACAATAGAAGGAAGTCAATATTTGTAGCCCACACTTAAGGTGTAGGGAGTCATGTTACACAATTGAGGGCAGAATATCTATGTAAATTTTTTGGAATTTTTCTGTATGGGAGGTTTGTCTCTTTTCTCTTCAGTTATTTATTCAATCATGTATATCAATAGGGACTCATGAAGATTTTTATTATATTAATTTTATATAATATTATTATTTTATATAATATTGCTTTATTTATTTGCTCAAATCATTCCAGATTTGGGCAATGGAAGCTCTTTCAGTTGGCTCCTATATTCCTTTGACATATCCGTATCACCATGGTTTGTTTTTTACTTATTTATTGTTATCCTTGAGCACTTGTTTCTTTCTAGCACAATAAAATGCTCCAGTCTCATCATACCTATTTCTGGTTCAGCCCTAGTATCAGCCCTGTCTCCAAGGATTTCTGATTGATTGATTGATTGATTGATTTAGAGAACAGTATTAGAAACCAAGAGCTGAGTGTTAAGTATTGTCATTGCTACTGAGGTGTCATGCTTCTGTGCCCTCTCTATTGATAGAGTAAGGAAAAATTTATGTAGATCTTAATCGAGATACACACAAACACACACACACACACACACACACACACACACACACATCTTTAAATTTTTCTACATTTAACCACTTATATCTATGTTAGCCTGGAGATGAGCCCACATTGATATTTCCAGCTCTAATCCATTACCACAAAAATCATTCTAGCCTTGCCCTGTTTATCTGTAAGTTTCCACCATTTGCCATTTACCTAATTTTTTATTTCCACTGTACATGTGTAGTATTATCAGAATTCTTAACTTGCATCTCCACGGGGAAATGAAAAAAAAAAATTGTAGCTATAGTACAATGAGCATGTAAAATTTATTTTACCTTTAGTCTTACAGATTCTGCTTATTTCCAAAGATTCTTAAAATATCACCCTTTGCTCCCATACCCTCCAGTGAGGTTGTTTCATACATTTGTAACATTAGATGATTTCATCACTATTGCATTCTATCCTGTGATGCCTCCACCTCCTAAATGATTTGTTGTTTAATATCGATGCATTAGGGTTCATTCTGTGCTATTAATTTCTATGAATTTTGACAAATGTATAGTGTCATGTATCTACCATTATGATGTCATACCGAATAGTTTCACCTCTCTGAAAAATCCTCTATACTTCATTTATTCAACCCTAACCCTAGAAACTAATGAACTATTTACTATCTCTATAGTTTTGCCTTTTTCAGAATGTCATATAATTGGAATTATATAGGATTGAAATCAAATTGGCTTCTTTCACTTAGAAATATGCATGTAAGTTCAGATGCCTTTTCATGGTTTGTTGGTTCATATATTTTTATCATAGGCTACTATTCTATTATATGGATATGTCACAGTTTATTTATTCACCTATTGATGAATATTCTGATTCCTTTACGTTTTTTGGCAAGTGTGAATAAAGCTGATATAAGCCTTCACTTGCCCATTTTTGTGCAGACATAAGTTTTTAAATTAGTTATGTAAATACCTAGGAACACAATTCTTATATCATATGATGACTATGTTTAGCTTTGCAAAACAGTATCTTCAAAATTGTAGACAGTGTTGGGGAAGGGTGGAGGAGTGGGAGAGTGTAGAAAGGAAAATTAGGGAGAAAAACAGAGAGACAAGACATTTGTGGGACATAAAAATGATTTGTTACTTGTTGATGAAACTACCCTCCTCCCCCAAAAACAGTGGTTGTAACATTCCTCAGTCATGAATAGAATACCTGTTATTCTACATCCTAACCTGCAGCTGAAACTGTCAGTTTTGTTATTGTTGTTTTAATCTCTTTTGTTTTTGGTTTTGGATTCTAGCCATGTTAATAAGAGTATAGCAGTGTTGGAACCAGCAGATGGCATAATGGTTACATCACTGGCCTTCCACATAATCGACCACACTTCAAGTCCCAGACCTGGTGGCTTAAAACTCACACCAGACACGTATGCACGCATGCTCAAAATGCTGAGAGGAGAAGGGAAAAAGGATAGCAGCATGGCCATCACCCCAGATAGTGATTTCTTGCTTTCTGTTTCTCCAGTAAATGCACACACCCTATAGCCGCTCTATAGCAAAAAAAAACAAAAAAAAAAAACAAAAAAACCTCTCTCAAAAAAAAAAAAAAAAAAAAAAAAAAAAAAAAGCATACCATCTTCACATTTTAGTTTTAATTTGCAATTCCCTAATGACAAGAATATTGAACATTCTCATATGCTTATTTTCAAATTAATAATCTTCTTTGCTCAAGTGTATGTCCCAGTCTTCAGCCCTGCAAAATTTTTAAATTTCAATTAAGTACAATTTATCAACTTGCACTTTTTATAAATTGTGTTTTTGATGTTCTATATTAAAACTCCTCACCAAATTCAAGATCACCTAATTTTTTCTATGTATTTGTCTAGAATTTTTGTAGCTTTATGTTTTACATTAAAGTCCACTGTGACTTAATCTTTGTGAAAGAAATTAGACCAAATGGGGTGTTTGCTTTTGTTTTGCATAAGACTTATGCCCAATTATTCCAGTTCCATTTGTTAAAAGGTAAGAAAAGAAAACACACACACACACACACACACACACACACAAACACACAAAACAGCCTGCCCTTGTTCCAATGAATTCCCATTCATCTTTTGTCAAACATTAGTTGACTATATTTGTATATGTCTCCTTCTGGCTCTCTATTCCATTCCATTGATGTATGTGTTTATCATTTTGCCAATAACAGGCTGTCTTGATTACTATAGCTTTATAGTAAGCACTGAAATTGAGTAGTATGATTTATTCCAGTTGTTAATATTCTTCAACAGCGTATTTGTCTGTTTTTTTGTCTTTCTATATAGACTTTAGAATAAAATTGTCAATATCTACAAAATAGCTTGCTGGGATTTGGGTGGGGATTTTATTGAATCTATAACTCAATTTGAGAAAGATTAACATTTTAACATCATCAAATTTTCCAATCCATAAAAGTGGAATATGTCTTCAATAACTTAGATGAATTTAACAGCGTATTTGTCTGTTTTTTTGTCTTTCTATATAGACTTTAGAATAAAATTGTCAATATCTACAAAATAGCTTGCTGGGATTTGGGTGGGGATTTTATTGAATCTATAACTCAATTTGAGAAAGATTAACATTTTAACATCATCAAATTTTCCAATCCATAAAAGTGGAATATGTCTTCAATAACTTAGATCAATTTTTATTTATTTCATTAGAATTTCAGTTTTCCACATATAGACCTTATATATGCTTTAATTTTTTAGATGTATGCCTAATTATTTCATTTATTCCTGATGTTATTGGAAGTGCTATTTTTTTTAAATTTCAAATTCCAGTTGTTCACTGCTAACATAGAAGAAAACAATTGACTTTTGTCTTTTAATCTTATATGATGAACCTTGATATTTACCCACCTTTATGTCTAGCGGGTTTTGTTTTGTTTTATTCTTTGATATTTTCTACAAGGATGACCATGTTACCTGCAAACAAAGACAGCTTTATTTATTACTTTCTAATCTGTATATCATTTATTTGTTTTCTTGTATTTTTTTAACTAATTAGGACTTCCAACCTATTGAATAGGAGGTACAACAGAGGACATCCTTACCTTGTTCTACAATCTTAGAGAAAAAGCATCCAGTTTATCATCATTAAGCATGACACTGGTCTGATTTCTTTGTAGTTTTTGGTTATCAAGTTAAGGAAGTTTCCTTCTGTTTCTAGTTTGTTTGTTTCTTTGTTTTAATCATTGTGTTTTGGAAATTATGATGTTTTGTTTCTGTATCTATCAATATTATTTCTCATTTTTAGCCTGTTTATATGTATTACATTGATATGGTATTACATTGGCTGATTTTTAAAATTTATTTTTATGTGCTAGAGAGCACATGTGCTCACCAGAGAAAGAGAAAGAGGAAGAAAGCATCTCCCACCACATGAAATTGCCGTCCCTTTTCCATTTCTTCATCTCTTGGGATTTTGGATACGCACTTACACATGCCTGGAGTGTTTTTCAAGCTCCCAGGCTGGAACTTCATCAGCATGATCAGTAATGTGGGATCTGGCTACTTTAAGTGCTAGGCCATTGGACCAGCCTGATTTTTGAATATTGAACCATCTTCACTCAGCTAGAAAAAATATCACTTTACAGTGATGTTAAAGACATTTATTCATTCTACAGTATTATTTTGAAGATGTTTTGCATTCATGTTTATGAGAAATATCGGCCTGTAAATTTTCTTTTTTTGTAATATGTTCATACCCTTTGGTATAAGGGTAATGTTGGCTTTATAGGATGACTTAGGAAGTATTCCTTATGATTCTGTTTTCTGGAACAGATTGTATTTCTTCCTTAAATATTTGATAGAACTCACAAATGAAACTATCTGAAATATTTGATAGAACTCACAAATGAAACCATCTGAACTTGGAGGTTTCTTTTTTAAATGTGCTTATTCCAATAGTCTGTTTCCTTGGTATGAATCTTGGTTGCTTGCGTCTTTCAAGTAATTGGTAAATTTCATCTAGGTTATCAAATTTATGAACATAGGATTGTTCATAGATTACTTTATCATCCTTTTGATGACAGTATTATCAATACTGATGACTCCTATTTCATTTTTAATATCAATAATTTATTGACTTCTCATTTTTCTTAGCCTAAACAAGTTTATCAATATTTTTTATCTTTTCAAAGAATCAACTTTTGATTTAACTTATATACTTTATTGTTTACCTATTTTCAAATTCATTGACTCATGCTCTAAAATTTGCTATTTCTTTTCTGCTTGTTTTAGGCTTAAATTGCTCTTCTTTCTCTAGTTTACTTACATTATTGATTTTAGATATTAACTTTTCTCTAATACTTCTAATTAGTGCCCTAAACATCCCTCTAAAGGAAGTTTTTCTCTACTTGTGTGTCTGTCTGCTTTTTTCCAAATTCACTGCCACTTCCACTTACGGTCCATGTCCCCCTGCTTTGCAGGCTGAGGAATCTATCATTATCTGATTTGTTTTGTTTTTGCTATAGGATGTATGCACTCACTAGAGAAAGAGAGAGAGAGAGAGAGAGGAGAGAGAGAGAGAGAAATCACCCCCTAGGGGAAATGACCATATCACAATCTCTTCTCCTTCCATCTCCTCTGGGGATTTGGGGCACCCATGCACTCATGCCCAGAGTGATTTCCAAGTGGCCAGGTCCAGGACTATGTCCTTGCAGTTAGTTATGTGGGATCCAGCTCCTTAACCTCTATAACACCTTCTACCCCATTACCTATTTTCTTTGTGCTTGACTTTGCAATTACTGTTTGAAAAAGTCTCCAACTATAATATTGAATTTCTCTATTTTTCTTTTAGTTCTATCAATTTTTCTCCTCATATATTTTGACACACTCTTACTGGATACACATATGTTTAGTATTTTTATGTCTTCTTGGAGAATTCACTCTGTTATCATTAGGTAATGTCTCTGTCCCTGAAAATGTTCTTGTTTTGAAGTCAGCTTTGTCTGAAATTAATATAGCTACTCTAGCTTTCTTTACTGGTGCTCACATGATATATCTTTCTCCATCCCATTACTTTTAATCCATCTCTGTCTTTATATTTAAAATATGTTTCTTGTAAGCAACATATAATAGGGTCTTTTAAGGATCAGTTCTAAAAATATCTGTCTTTTTATTTGTGTATTTTTACTATTTGCATTTAATGCCATTATTGATACACCTGGATTAATATCTACCATATTTGTAACTGCTTTCTATCAATTGCATTTGCTTTTATTTCTTCTTCATGCGTTTTTTTCCTCTTACCTGGTTTTGATAGAGCATTCTATATAATTCCATATCAGTTATATTTATTTTTATAAATTTTGGTGGCTGCTCTAGAGTTTTGAAATATATATTTTTTATTTATTTGCCAGAGAGTATGCATACTCACCAAAGAGAGAGACAGAGATATTGAGAGAGAGAAGGAGAAACCACATCCTAATTTCTTCTCCATTTCTCCACCCTGTTGGAATTTGGGCATTCATGAACATGTGTCTAGCTTGTTTTACAAGTTATTAGGGCTGAGAATAGAACTGTGCAGTTGACCATGTGGGATTTGGCTCCTTTAGCCACAAGGACACAGGGCTAGCCCAATATATATATTTTTAAACTAATATAAATCCTCCATCAAATAACATTATGCTTTTTCAGGTGTAGTACAGGTATATTATAACTGAATACTTCTAACTCTTCCCTCTCATCTCTTATGACATTGCTGTCATTTAGTTCAATTATCTATATGCTATAATCACCCAGTACATTGTTACTATTATTTATTTAAACAGAGAGTTATATTTTAGTTCAATATTGAATAAGAAAAGTAAAACATTTCATTTTGCCTTTACATATTCTTTTCTTATATATTTTTTAATTTTTTATGCTTTCAATCACTGTATAGCATTACAGCATGCAAAATGAATTTTCCCAGCCTGAATACACTGCACATTAGTCCACTTAAACATACTGTTGTACACATTATCATCAACAGACAACTTTCCATTTTTTGCTTCCCTTAAATATTTTTCTTCTTTGTTTTTCCCCTTGGTTCCCTTCCTCTCACCCTCTCCCATTCCCCACTTCTCCTCCCACACTGTTTCTAGTATCAGTAACTCTTCTTCATGCTTTTATATCTTTCAATCTTTCAAGTTTCCTTTTATGTCAAATGTTCAGACATTTGGTATATATTGTATGGAGACATACATAGTTTGGTTTGCTTCGCTTAGCAGTACATTTTCCGTATTCATCCACTTTCTATCACATGCCAGGTTCTCATTTTTTATGGCTGAGTAGTATTCCATAGTGTATATGTGCCACATCTTCAGTCTCTTCATCTGTTCGTGAACAGTTGGGTTGGTTCCATATCTTAACAATTGTGAATAATGCCACAATAAACATGGATGTGCAAGTACTTTTCTGACTTAGTGTATTTGTATCCTTTGGGTAGATAGCCAGGAATGAAATTGCTGGATCATATGGTAGTTCTATCAAGCCATCAGAAAGGTCATGATCCATTTTCGCATAGAAAAATGAAAAAAGTACATTGTGACTTTTCCAACAACCCAATATTTTTAAGTCTTTGAGAAACCTCCATATTGTTCTCCACAGTGGGTGTACTAATTTACATTCACACCAACAGTGTAGGAGAGTTCCCTTTTTACCACAGCCTTGCCAGAACTTATCATTTAAAAAAAAAAAAAAAAAACATTTAGCCATTCTACCTGGGCTTAGGTGGTACCTCATTGTGGTTTTGATTTGCATCTCCTTTATGATAAGGGATGTTGAGCATTTTTTCATATGCTTTTTGGCTGTTTGTATGTCTTCCTTAGAGAGCCGCCTGTTCAGCTCATATTCCCATCTTTTAAAAGCTTCTGCAAAGCAAAGAAACAATAATTTGAGTGAATTGGCAACCCTTGGAATGAGAAAATACATTCGCAAACTAGGTCTCATATAAGGGTCTGATAACCAGAATGTACAGGGAACTCATGCTTTCACATATTCTATTTCTGGCACTCTTCCTTTCTTTACATAGATGTAAGTTTCTGACCTATATCTTTATTCTTCTCCCTGAAAAACTTCTCTTAATATTTCTGAAGGACAAATCTACTAGTGATAAATTATATTATTGTCTTAAGAAAGTCTTTTTTTTTGCTCTATTTAAATTCTAGATTGGTGTTTATTTTTTACAATGCTTTAAATACTTCATTTCATTCTCTTCTTGCTTGCACAATGTATGACAAGAACTATGCTGTAATTCTTATTTTTCCACAGAGAGGCTTTTCCCCTGTTTTCTTTCAAACATTTCTTTCCTTTGATTTTCTGTAGTTTGATTATGGTACAACTAGGTAGAATTTTTGGTATTAATCCTGACTAGTATTCTCTGATCTCCCTGGATCCATGATTTGACTTCTGTCACTAATTTTGGAAAGTCTGTGGCTTTGTTACTTTAAATACAATATTTCTTCTGTTTTATTATATCTTTCTTCTCTTTTCAGTTTTTCCATTATACATATGTTACATAGTTTGAAATCACCCCTCAGTTCTTGAATATTATTATTTTTTCATTCATTTTTTTCCTCTTTCTATCTGGGAAGTTTCTATTGGCCTATCTTCAAGTTCATTGATTCTCCACTCAGCCCTTTTAAAGACAGTCTTTGTTCCCAGTACAGTCTTCTTTCTTTTTTCTATTATTTTCTGTTCATTTTTTGCTTAGAGTTTCCATCTCTTTGCTTACATTAGTGAGGTTCTTGTACATTGTATACTGTTTTTTATTAGAGTCCTTACTATATGTATCTTAATTATTTTAAATCTCTTCTCTGCTAATTCTAACATCTATGTCATATCTGAGAGTGATTCTGATATATGCCTAGGGTCCATTACTATTTTTTTAATTTTCCTTTATAATGTCTATTATTTTTTTACTGAAACCTGGGCATGATTATTGAAGTAATAATAATTGAGGGAAATAGACCATTGGTGCATTGTTTCATGCCAATCTGGCCAGGGGTGGGACTGTGTTTAATGTTTGCTAAAGCTGAAGGTGCCAGAAAATTCAAAGTCCTCTTGTATTCTTTGTGTCTCTCCTGTTGACTTTGGACTTCTCTAAGTACACCTCCTCAGAGAGAATCTTTATCTTGCAGTTATGTTAGCTGTTATCCACGGTTATTCTGGATTCCTGTTTGGTGTGGTGGTAAGGGACAGGGTAAGAGAAGCATTTTATTACCTTATGACTAATTTTTTATCATTAGACCTGTGTCCCTAGGCTATAACCTTCTAAAATGTTTCTTAGCTTACTTGCTTTGAGCGAGAAAGACTAGAAGTAGCTGGAGTGAGAAAATGGCCTTACCCTGTGTGGGACAAGGCTTTTTGTACAGTTTTTTTTCTTCTGCCAAAGAGGCCTTTATTATTGTAAATCCTCTGGGCATATTTCACTATGGTTACTCCTTCTGTCCTACTGCAAGAACCTCAAGGGCATATTTCTCAGCTCTTTAGGCTAGTGATCTCTGGAGATAAAAATATCAGTGAAAGTGTGGGGACCCTTTTTGGCACCTAGGTTTACTTAGGCTAGATTACACTTAAGCTCCAGCAATGAGTCAAGATTTTCATCTAACTATTTCTACCAGTTAATGGTCCCAGCAGCTTTTGCTTCAGGTAAGGAAATCTTGACTGTGTCTCTCCATATTGGCGACTGGCACTTTGCCCAGTGACCTAAGTTCTCTGATGGGTCTATAAACAGTTGTTGACTTTCAGTTTGCTCATCTAAAAGGATGGGAGTTATAAGGACAGGAATGACAACTTCTAAAATCTTCACAGTTTGGAGATGAAACTAAACTTCCTCTAAAATGTTTTCATAAATAACTATGTTAGTAAATATTTTCTGCTTTGGGGGCCATACAATCTCTGTTACAATAGCTCAACTGTTGTAGTGCCAAAGCGACCAGAAATAATTCATAAATAAATGAATGTGATTGTGATAGTAATGCTCCAGTACAGCTTTATTTACAAAAACTGGCTCGATCTGGCTTAAAGGCTGTAGTCTGCTGACTTCTAATTAAAGCATTGATGGAAAATCCTAAAAGCTAGAAAACAGTTGGCAGTTTATTTTATGTAATGAATCAATAAGAGAATGAATCAGACTGTATGTTAAAATATCTTCAAGAGATTTGATATGCCTCCAGGTTAAAACTATCAAATACAAGGATTTGAATAGCTATATATACACTTCTGCTGTTACAACCTTAATCACAGGAGTTATACCTACCCAAGTTGATACAAAAGGGGGAAAAAAGTCACTAAGTTGTCTTTTGAAATAATACAAAGTAAACAATGAGCTATTTCCCTTTATTACAATACAAACATGATCATTTTAAATTTTTAATTTTTTTGGAGAGGTCTTTTGTGTGTGTTTTTTGTTTGTTTGTTTGTTTGTTTTGTTTTTTGGTTTTTTTGTTTTTGCTATAGGGTGCATGTGCTCACCAGAAAGACAGAGACATAGAGATAGAAAGCGAGAAATCACCCCCCAGGGGGGATGGCCATGCCGCAATCCCTTATCCTCTGTTCTCCTCTCGCAATCTTGGGCACGCATGCACACGTGCCCGGCATGAGTTTAAGCCACCAGGTCCAGGACTCAAACCACAGTTGACTACATGGGAGTCCAGTGACATAGCCATTACACTAACTGCTGATCCCCATGATCATTTTTAAATGTCTACAGTAATAAATGTAAGAAAATCTTAAACACATGGGATGCAAGTAACTGTATCCTTAAAGAAATCAATATCTTAAAAAAAAGGGGGGGGGTCTTCATAGGATTGAAGAGTTAAAATTTCACAAGATAAAAGAGAAAAATGGCAGTATTTAACCTCATGAATTTAAGAAGACTTATGTGAATGAGAAGCATAAATTTTAGCAGACTACAGTAATAGAACAGGTTTTAAAAATGAAGTAATCAATTTAGAATTTTCATTACCTAACTTAAAACTGCCTAGTGCCTATGTTAAAAACACAATATTTTGGGAAAATCATCTATAGGATAACTTTTCTAAAAACCCATGAAAGAGAGATTTTTCCTTTGAAATATGTAAAACAACATTTGCCAGTATTTCCCTTACTAACTATACAAATTTCTCCACATATTACGAATTAGGAGTAGACAAAACTGATCTCCTCAGATGAATAGTATTTAACAAAAATATTTTATGTATGCAATGAATTTTTTCTCTGCCAACTTCTTAGACCTGATTTTCACTTTGATTTATTGTTCTCTGACTTCTGGGAGTTAATCTGTCTTTCCTGAGATTGCCTAAATCCTCTCTTACTTATTCATTACTTCAACAATTAGTTCTAGTTGCTAACATATATAGAGGCACAGGACAGCATAAGTCAGCAAATGAATATCTGCTGTTTGTCTTACTGATACTGGCTCTTTCACTTCAATGACTACTGTTAACTTTTTATCCAGATGGTGTAAAAGAGAAAGGCACATAGGATAGCAGTAACTGAGTTTCTGAATTCAACATCTAGAAAACCCAAATTAAGTATTTCATCCTTTTATTTTAACAGCTTGTCATGTAAATACTGAAATTTCTAGTCTTGCACATTTTCATGAAGGTTAATCTTTATGTAAATGAGGTATTTTTATTATTAATGTGAGTCGTACTTTTCCACTATTTATTTTAAGTTTGTATTACAGAGATGTAGGTAAGGTTTAAAATGTTTATCCAAAATCCTTTTTTATTAAGGAGAGATTTTTTGCTATAGGGCACATGTACTCTCCAGAGAGGCAGAGAGAGACAGAAAGTGAAAAATCATCCCCCAGTGAGATGACCACAACACAATCCCTTCTCCATTCTCCTCTTGGGATTTTGGGTATGTACACACATGTGCCCGCCATGAGTTTTAAGCAGCCAGGTCTGGGACTCGAACCGTGGTCAGCTATGTAGGAGTCCAGCAACATAACCATTATGCCATCTGCTGGTCCCATCAATAGCAAACTTTCATGTTAATTCTTTTTGGTTTCCTCAATAGACAATCATTACTGGTATCAATGAAACATGGGATGTATGCAGGAGGACAAAAGATGAAGTTGGAAAGGATGCTGTGTCCAGAGCAGCCATGTTTTAATATGTGACTCCATCCCTCTGGCCACAATGGACTAAACCATGTACAAATACTTGACCCATGCTAAGTCAGTAACTCTCTTTCCTGGAAATTTAAAATTGGGCCAGAAATAAAAAGGCAAAATTTTCTCTGCAAGTACATACAGTTATAACATATAAACTAAAGGGCTTTGTAGCAGTCATATTAAAATAATATAGTGCATAGTAGATTTAGGCAGACCCTCAGAGAGACAAGAGGACAAATAGAGAACACTGACTGCTTCACACATCTTTCTAAAAATAGCTGCATTCCTATCCTTGAGTTTCATGAGACACCTCTGTATCCTTGTAACACAGTCTTCTATTTTTCTAAAGTTAGTTTAATTTGGTTGCTGTTACTGTGACTAAAATAACCTAGGATAATATGCTATCATTATCACAGTATCTTTACCAAATTGTATAATAATTATTTACCTCCCATAGAGATTCTTGAGGGAAGTGCCTATAACTTTTTTCCATATCCTTAGCACTCAATAGCTATCTGCACAGCAACAAAAGAGAAAAGCTTATATGGGTGGGAGACACAGCATGATAAAGTCTACTACAACAGCCATTCCTCATCATAATGAAATGTTTCTTCATGAACTATTATTTTACTTGTCTTAAAACAAACAAACAAGCAGGCAAAAAAATACCTTTTCACAAACTGTATTCAGGAGTTACTCACTGGCTCAAGGTTGGAATACATGTTTAGTGCAAAATGGTTATGCAGTAATTATGAATAGAAAATATCTTTTCTATAGAGTTAATAGTTTTCATTACCATACTAATTCTCATAGCCTTTAATATGATGTGGGTACACATAGATCTTTTAGAATGTGATTAAAAAACAAACAAACAGATTCTCTGACCAATGTATCCTTTTACCACAAAAGTTCACAGAACTCAGCTTAGCACCAGTACCAACAACAAAAGCCCCAGCAACCTGATTTTTTAAATGGGCAAAAGGCGTGACTAGACATTTCCTTTTAGTTTTTCAGAGAGATTTTTGCTATTGGATGCATGCACTCGCTGGAGAAACAGAGAGAGACAGAAAGTGAGAAATCACCCACTAATGGGGGTGGCCATGCCATAGTCCCTTCTCCTCCATCCTCCTCTTGGAATCTTGGGCACGCACACACACACACACACACACACACACACACACACACGCCCAGTATGAGCTTCAAGCCACCAGGTTCAGGATTCCCACCACAGTTGACTATGTGGGAGTTTAGCAATGTAACCATTACACCATCTGCTGGTCTCTTGACAACATTTCCTAAAGATATGGCCAACGAGCACTTGAAAATATGTTCAATATCTCTAATAATTAGGGAAATGCAAGTTGAAACGAAAATTAAATACCATCACACGTCTTTTAGGATGGCTGCTATTAAAAAAAAAAAAGACAGTAAATAATAAATGTTACTGAGGATGTGGAGAAATTGGAACTTTTGTGTACTGTTAGTAAGAGTCCAAAATGGTGCATCTGCTATAGAAAACAGTCTGGCCACTCCTCAAAAAATTCAAACACAGAATTATCAAATGATCCATCAATTTAACTTATGGGTATATATTCACAATAATTAAAAACAGGTTTTAAGCAGCCAGGTCTGGGACTCGAACCGTGGTCAGCTATGTAGGAGTCCAGCAACATAACCATTATGCCATCTGCTGGTCCCATCAATAGCAAACTTTCATGTTAATTCTTTTTGGTTTCCTCAATAGACAATCATTACTGGTATCAATGAAACATGGGATGTATGCAGGAGGACAAAAGATGAAGTTGGAAAGGATGCTGTGTCCAGAGCAGCCATGTTTTAATATGTGACTCCATCCCTCTGGCCACAATGGACTAAACCATGTACAAATACTTGACCCATGCTAAGTCAGTAACTCTCTTTCCTGGAAATTTAAAATTGGGCCAGAAATAAAAAGGCAAAATTTTCTCTGCAAGTACATACAGTTATAACATATAAACTAAAGGGCTTTGTAGCAGTCATATTAAAATAATATAGTGCATAGTAGATTTAGGCAGACCCTCAGAGAGACAAGAGGACAAATAGAGAACACTGACTGCTTCACACATCTTTCTAAAAATAGCTGCATTCCTATCCTTGAGTTTCATGAGACACCTCTGTATCCTTGTAACACAGTCTTCTATTTTTCTAAAGTTAGTTTAATTTGGTTGCTGTTACTGTGACTAAAATAACCTAGGATAATATGCTATCATTATCACAGTATCTTTACCAAATTGTATAATAATTATTTACCTCCCATAGAGATTCTTGAGGGAAGTGCCTATAACTTTTTTCCATATCCTTAGCACTCAATAGCTATCTGCACAGCAACAAAAGAGAAAAGCTTATATGGGTGGGAGACACAGCATGATAAAGTCTACTACAACAGCCATTCCTTCTCATAATGAAATGTTTCTTCATGAACTATTATTTTACTTGTCTTAAAACAAACAAACAAGCAGGCAAAAAAATACCTTTTCACAAACTGTATTCAGGAGTTACTCACTGGCTCAAGGTTGGACTACATGTTTAGTGCAAAATGGTTATGCAGTAATTATGAATAGAAAATATCTTTTCTATAGAGTTAATAGTTTTCATTACCATACTAATTCTCATAGCCTTTAATATGATGTGGGTACACATAGATCTTTTAGAATGTGATTAAAAAACAAACAAACAGATTCTCTGACCAATGTATCCTTTTACCACAAAAGTTCACAGAACTCAGCTTAGCACCAGTACCAACAACAAAAGCCCCAGCAACCTGATTTTTTAAATGGGCAAAAGGCGTGACTAGACATTTCCTTTTAGTTTTTCAGAGAGATTTTTGCTATTGGATGCATGCACTCGCTGGAGAAACAGAGAGAGACAGAAAGTGAGAAATCACCCACTAATGGGGGTGGCCATGCCATAGTCCCTTCTCCTCCATCCTCCTCTTGGAATCTTGGGCACGCACACACACACACACACACACACACACACACACGCCCAGTATGAGCTTCAAGCCACCAGGTTCAGGATTCCCACCACAGTTGACTATGTGGGAGTTTAGCAATGTAACCATTACACCATCTGCTGGTCTCTTGACAACATTTCCTAAAGATATGGCCAACGAGCACTTGAAAATATGTTCAATATCTCTAATAATTAGGGAAATGCAAGTTGAAACGAAAATTAAATACCATCACACGTCTTTTAGGATGGCTGCTATTAAAAAAAAAAAAGACAGTAAATAATAAATGTTACTGAGGATGTGGAGAAATTGGAACTTTTGTGTACTGTTAGTAAGAGTCCAAAATGGTGCATCTGCTATAGAAAACAGTCTGGCCACTCCTCAAAAAATTCAAACACAGAATTATCAAATGATCCATCAATTTAACTTATGGGTATATATTCACAATAATTAAAAACAGAACCTCAAAAAATTATTTGTTATCTCATGTTAATAGCATGATGCACAATAGCTAATAGGTGGAAGCAACCCAAGTTTCCACTGATGGATAAAGAAAATGTGGTATATAAATACAATGGAATATTATTCATTCCTAAAAAGGAAGGACATTATGACACATTTTATGACATGAATGAATTTGAAGATATTATGCTAAGTGAAATTAGCCAGTCATGAAAATGCAAATACTGTATGATTCCACTCATTGAGGTACCTAGAAAAGTCTTTTTCTTTTTTTTTTTTAAAGTCTTTTTCATAAAGACAAAAAATAAATAGAGAGATGATTGCCAGAAGCTAGAGTTTGTAGGGAATGAGGATTTATTATTTAATGGAGATAGAATTTCAATTTTACAAGATGAGAAAATGTCTGGAGATTGGCTGCACAACAATGTGAATTTATTTAATACTACTGAACTGTACACTAAAAAATGGCTAAAATAGTAAACTTTGTTATGTTTATTTTGCCATACTTAAAAATTAAATTTTACATCCACATGCTACCATTTCCCCCAGTGCCTGTGCTGCTGTTGACCAGAGAAGTGGCAGTTGGTGAGAGAAGCTGAAGCAGGAGACACTCAAGGCTTCTTCCTGCCGCCCGATCCATCCCAGGAATATTTTGAGACTTCATAGTTTTTTAAACTGTGTGTCAGACTCCTTTTCCCTCTTCCATCTGAGAATCTCTAGGTTAGCCTCAGGTGTACCTGGTCTCAAAAGACTGGGAAAGGAAGCAGCACTTAAAGGTGGCTCTATACACACTCTCTGACTGGAAGACAAGGCCCTCTATCAAGAACACATCTGAGAAGTAGAGCTCTTCTTCCCTCTGATGCTCTAGAAATTGACAACAGAGAACAAGGAAGTAGTGTGTAATCCATCAGATGACCAGCACAGAGGCACAAAAAGTATGAGGAAAAAAAACCTCTTCCTCAGAGCAACTCTTCTTCAACTATGGACAGCACAGAGGAATTTGCAGGAATGTCAGAAATAGAGTTCAGAATATTCATGATAACAGAGATGAAGTCCTTTCTGTGCTTGATGGAGGAGATAGACACTATAAAAAAAATCAGAACTCCTAGAGATGAAGACTGTAGTATAGGAAATCAAAATTTCCCTCAGAAGTATTAATAGTAGTCTGTACCACACAGAAGAAAGAATATCTGAGCTGGAAGAAAAAATATTTTACATAAGATAAAGTCACCAAAAAAATTTTTAAAACATTTAAGCAATGAGGACAACATATGAGAAAAACTAGATATTATGAAATGCCCAGATATGTTTTAATAATAGGTATTCTAGAAGGTAAAGAATTGGACAAGGGCATAGACTGTTTATTCCAAGAAATGCTTGCAGAAAACTTCCCAAACCTAGAGAAGCAATCGATCATCTAAACACAAGAAATACAAAGGACCCCAAATAGATACAACCCACGAAGATCCTCTCCATGGCACATCATAGCCAGAACGACCAAAACCACAGATAAAGACAAGAAACTAAAAAGAGCAAGAGAGAACCATCTACAAAGGTTTTTCCATTAGATTAACATCAGACCTTTCAGCAGAAACCATGCAAACAAGGAAAGAATAGAAAGATATATTCAAAGTGTTAAAATAAAAACAATTTTGGGGGACCAGCAGTTAGTGTGATGGCTATGTTGCTGTACTCCCATGTAGTTGACCATGGTTCAAGTCCCAAACCCAGTGGCTTAAACTCACACTGGGCACATGTGCGTGTATGCCCAAGATCCCGAGAGGAGAATGGAGGAAAAGGGATTGTGGTGTGGCCATCCCCCCTGGGAAGTGATTTCTCGCTTTCTATCTCTGTCTCTCTCTGTGGGGGACAAAAGTGCCTTATAACCAAAAAAAAAAAAAAAAAAGAAAAGAAAAAAAAAAAACCCTCTCAAAAAACAAAACAAAACAAAACAAAAACAATTTCAACCAAGACTACTATACCTGGCTAGGTTATCCTTTAAATGGGAAGAAAATATAAAAATATTCTGAGTTAAACAAAGCCTGAAAGAATTTACCAATACTAGACCAGCTCTTCAAGAAGTTCTGAAGGGAGTGCTATACCAGGAAAACTAAAGACAGACAGACTGAAGCAAGAGAACAAACAAACAAAACAAAACATAACCAAAATCACCAAGAAAATGACTAACATAATGGTAGGGACAAATCCAGAAATATGGGTGATAACATTAAATGTTAGTAGATTAAACTCAATCAAGAGGCACAAATTGAGTGAAGGGACTAAAAAGCAGAAAACCTTTGTCTATTGCCTACAAGAAATGCACCTCATGAATAAAGACATACAGAGACTAAAAGTGAGGGGCTGGAAAAAGATATTCCATGCAAATGGAAACCAAAAAAAAGGGGGAGGGGGAACTGGCGTTTCGATACTGATTTCAGACAAAATGGGCTTTAAGACAAAACTGTTCAAAGAAACAAAGAAGGACATTATATAATAGCAAAAGGGCTAATTCATGAAGGAGATATAATACTTATAAATATATAGGCACCTAACACAGGAGCTCCCAAATACACACAGGAAAGACTCCTAGATCTAAAAGGAGAGATAGACTGCAACACACTATTCATAGGGGATCTCAGCATTCCACTATTTCCTTTAGACAGATCATCTAGACCAAAAATAAGCAAAGAGATTCAAGATCTAAATTATATCATAAATCAAATGGACTTGACTGACATCTATAGAACCTTCCACACAAAACCCACAAAATGTACATTTTTTCTCACCACTGCATGGAACCTTTTTGAATATTGATCACATGACAGGGCGCACAATAAGATTTTATAAATTCGAAGGCATAGAAAGTATATCCAGCATCTTCTTCATCCATGATTGAATTAAACTTGATATTAATTTCATAAAATAACTCAAAAATACAAAACATATGGAAACTAAACAAGCTACTCCTGAATGACGTCACAATTATTGAAGACCATAAGGCTGAAATCAAAAGATGCATTGAAACTAATGCTGATGTGTACATGAGTTTCCATAATCTATGGAACACAACAAAAACAGTCATAAGAGGAAAGTTGATAGCAATTAGTGCACATAAGAAAAAGATGGAAAGATGAAAAATGGACATCCTTACAACAGACACAATAGAAATACATAACATCATTAAAGAATGCTATGAGCGACTATACACCAACAAACAAGAAAACCTGGATAAGATGTACTATTCCTGGACTTATATAATCTACCAAGAGTGAATCAGGAAGAAATAGAAAGCCTGAATTAACCCATAATAAGCAATGAAATTGAATCAGTAATAAATAAACTCCCAACAAAGAAAAGCCCTGGTCCTAATGACTTGATTTCTGAATTCTACAAAACTTTTAAAGAAGAGTTATCCCCATTCTACTCAAATTATTTCTAAAGATCCCAAAGGAAGGAACCCTCCCAAATTGATTTTATGAAGCTTCCATTACCCTTATCCCCAAAAACACATAAGAACATGACAAAAAAGGAAAACTACAGACCAATATCTCTGATTAATATAGATGCAAAAATTCTCAACAAGTTTCTAGCAAATCATATCCAACAGCATACATAAAAAATTATACACTACCACCAGGTAGGCTTTATTCCAGGGATACAAGGGTGGTTCAACATATGCAAGACCATAAACATAATACACCATATTAACAGAAAGAAATAAAGACCATATGATCTTATCAATTGATGCAGTAAAAGAATTCAATAAAATACAACATCCTTTTATGATTAAGACTGTCAGCCAAATTTGCATAGAAAGGTAATTTCTCAACACAATAAAAGCCATCTATGAAAAAATCCATAGCTGACATCATACTGAATGGGGAAAAGTTGAAGGCTTTTCCACTAAAAACTAGTACAAGACTGCCCCTTTTCTCCACTCATTTTCAGAGTACTGGAGGCCCTCACCAATGCAATCAGAAAAGAGAATAAAATAAAAGGCATTCCAATAGGGAAGGAAGAGGTGAAATTATTGCTATTTTCAGATGACATAATTGTATACATAGAATACCCAAAGATATTCATGAAAAAACTCCTGGAAGTAATAACTGAATACAGTAAAGTAGCAGGATACCAAATCAGCATACAAAAATCTATCGCATTTCTATATATGAACAACAGGCAGACTGAGGTGGAACTGAAGTAAGTAATTCTATTTGCCATAACCACAAAAAGTTTATGATACCTAGGAATAAATCTAACCAAAGAAGTCAAAGACCTCTTCAAGGAAAACTACAAAAAAATTTTTAAAAAAGAAACAAATATGACCAAAAACGAGTGGAAAGACATTCCACATTCCTGGGTAGGGAGAATTAATATAATCAAAATGGCAATTCTACCCAAATTTATCTACATATTTAATGCAATCCCAATCAAATTACTGGAGATTCTTCAGAGAGATCTAGAAAAGACAGTCATAGAATTTGTCTGGAATCATAAAAGACCCTGTATTGCCAAAGCAATCTAGAACAAGAAGAGCAGAGGGGGAGGCATCCCACTCCCTCTCCCCCAAATATATTACAAAGTTGTGATAATCAAAACAGCATGGTATTGGCACAATAAAAGACCAGTGGACCAATGGAACACACTAGAGACTCCAGAAATAAACCCCAAAACATACAGCCAACTAACTGATCTTTGAAAAAGAGCATCTTTCAATCCAGTGGGAAGAAGAAAACCTCTTTAGTAAGTGATGCTGGAAAAACTGGGTATCCATCTGCAGAAAGA
>NW_006159659.1:3052757-3063236 GCF_000334495.1 Tupaia belangeri chinensis | reverse complement strand
AAACAAAAAAAAAAAAAAAAAAGAAAAGAAAAAAAAAAAACCCTCTCAAAAAACAAAACAAAACAAAACAAAAACAATTTCAACCAAGACTACTATACCTGGCTAGGTTATCCTTTAAATGGGAAGAAAATATAAAAATATTCTGAGTTAAACAAAGCCTGAAAGAATTTACCAATACTAGACCAGCTCTTCAAGAAGTTCTGAAGGGAGTGCTATACCAGGAAAACTAAAGACAGACAGACTGAAGCAAGAGAACAAACAAACAAAACAAAACATAACCAAAATCACCAAGAAAATGACTAACATAATGGTAGGGACAAATCCAGAAATATGGGTGATAACATTAAATGTTAGTAGATTAAACTCAATCAAGAGGCACAAATTGAGTGAAGGGACTAAAAAGCAGAAAACCTTTGTCTATTGCCTACAAGAAATGCACCTCATGAATAAAGACATACAGAGACTAAAAGTGAGGGGCTGGAAAAAGATATTCCATGCAAATGGAAACCAAAAAAAAGGGGGAGGGGGAACTGGCGTTTCGATACTGATTTCAGACAAAATGGGCTTTAAGACAAAACTGTTCAAAGAAACAAAGAAGGACATTATATAATAGCAAAAGGGCTAATTCATGAAGGAGATATAATACTTATAAATATATAGGCACCCAACACAGCAGCTCCCAAATACACACAGGAAAGACTCCTAGATCTAAAAGGAGAGATAGACTGCAACACACTATTCATAGGGGATCTCAGCATTCCACTATTTCCTTTAGACAGATCATCTAGACCAAAAATAAGCAAAGAGATTCAAGATCTAAATTATATCATAAATCAAATGGACTTGACTGACATCTATAGAACCTTCCACACAAAACCCACAAAATGTACAGTTTTTCTCACCACTGCATGGAACCTTTTTGAATATTGATCACATGACAGGGCGCACAATAAGATTTTATAAATTCGAAGGCATAGAAAGTATATCCAGCATCTTCTTCATCCATGATTGAATTAAACTTGATATTAATTTCATAAAATAACTCAAAAATACAAAACATATGGAAACTAAACAAGCTACTCCTGAATGACGTCACAATTATTGAAGACCATAAGGCTGAAATCAAAAGATGCATTGAAACTAATGCTGATGTGTACATGAGTTTCCATAATCTATGGAACACAACAAAAACAGTCATAAGAGGAAAGTTGATAGCAATTAGTGCACATAAGAAAAAGATGGAAAGATGAAAAATGGACATCCTTACAACAGACACAATAGAAATACATAACATCATTAAAGAATGCTATGAGCGACTATACACCAACAAACAAGAAAACCTGGATAAGATGTACTATTCCTGGACTTATATAATCTACCAAGAGTGAATCAGGAAGAAATAGAAAGCCTGAATTAACCCATAATAAGCAATGAAATTGAATCAGTAATAAATAAACTCCCAACAAAGAAAAGCCCTGGTCCTAATGACTTGACTTCTGAATTCTACAAAACTTTTAAAGAAGAGTTATCCCCATTCTACTCAAATTATTTCTAAAGATCCCAAAGGAAGGAACCCTCCCAAATTGATTTTATGAAGCTTCCATTACCCTTATCCCCAAAAACACATAAGAACATGACAAAAAAGGAAAACTACAGACCAATATCTCTGATTAATATAGATGCAAAAATTCTCAACAAGTTTCTAGCAAATCATATCCAACAGCATACATAAAAAATTATACACTACCACCAGGTAGGCTTTATTCCAGGGATACAAGGGTGGTTCAACATATGCAAGACCATAAACATAATACACCATATTAACAGAAAGAAATAAAGACCATATGATCTTATCAATTGATGCAGTAAAAGAATTCAATAAAATACAACATCCTTTTATGATTAAGACTGTCAGCCAAATTTGCATAGAAAGGTAATTTCTCAACACAATAAAAGCCATCTATGAAAAAATCCATAGCTGACATCATACTGAATGGGGAAAAGTTGAAGGCTTTTCCACTAAAAACTAGTACAAGACTGCCCCTTTTCTCCACTCATTTTCAGAGTACTGGAGGCCCTCACCAATGCAATCAGAAAAGAGAATAAAATAAAAGGCATTCCAATAGGGAAGGAAGAGGTGAAATTATTGCTATTTTCAGATGACATAATTGTATACATAGAATACCCAAAGATATTCATGAAAAAACTCCTGGAAGTAATAACTGAATACAGTAAAGTAGCAGGATACCAAATCAGCATACAAAAATCTATCGCATTTCTATATATGAACAACAGGCAGACTGAGGTGGAACTGAAGTAAGTAATTCTATTTGCCATAACCACAAAAAGTTTATGATACCTAGGAATAAATCTAACCAAAGAAGTCAAAGACCTCTTCAAGGAAAACTACAAAAAAATTTTTAAAAAAGAAACAAATATGACCAAAAACGAGTGGAAAGACATTCCACATTCCTGGGTAGGGAGAATTAATATAATCAAAATGGCAATTCTACCCAAATTTATCTACATATTTAATGCAATCCCAATCAAATTACTGGAGATTCTTCAGAGAGATCTAGAAAAGACAGTCATAGAATTTGTCTGGAATCATAAAAGACCCTGTATTGCCAAAGCAATCAAGAACAAGAAGAGCAGAGGGGGAGGCATCCCACTCCCTCTCCCCCAAATATATTACAAAGTTGTGATAATCAAAACAGCATGGTATTGGCACAATAAAAGACCAGTGGACCAATGGAACACACTAGAGACTCCAGAAATAAACCCCAAAACATACAGCCAACTAACTGATCTTTGAAAAAGAGCATCTTTCAATCCAGTGGGAAGAAGAAAACCTCTTTAGTAAGTGATGCTGGAAAAACTGGGTATCCATCTGCAGAAAGATAAATCTGGACCCTTATCTCTCACCATTAATAAAAATCAACTCAAAGTGGATCAAAGATATAAACATAAGCCTTCAAACAATAAAACTACTACTGGAAAACACTGGGGAAACTTTTGGAGACATCCATGTAGGCAAAGACTTCTTAAATAAGAACTCCATAGCACAGTCAATAATCCCAAAAATAGACAAGTAGTATTACAACAGATTAAGAAGTTTCAGCAGAGCAAGACATACTAGTTAGTGTGAATCAACAACCTTCAGAATGGGAGAATATTTTTGTAAACTAAGCCTCAGATAAGGGTCTGATAACCAGAGTACAAAGGGAACGGAAGAGACCTAACCAAAAAAAATAATCGATCCAATTAAAAGGCTGAAAAATTAACTGAACAAGCAACTCTAAGGAAGATATAAGAACAGCTAATAAACATCTGAAAAAAAATGCTCAACATCCTATATATATAATTCTGGTGGGGCTATGATGAAAAGGGAACTCTCCCACACTGTTGGTGGGATTGTAAATTGGTCCAGCCATGGTGGAGAACAGTATGGAGGTTCCTCTAAGTTCTACAAATAGAACTACCATATTATTCAGCAATTCCACTCCTGGGTATCTACCCAAAGGGCAGGAAGGAGAATGCTCAGTCAGAAAAGTGCTTGCATGTCTATACTTATTGCAGCATAATTTATGATTGCTAAGACATGGAACCAACCCAACTGTCCACAGATAGATGAATGGATTGAGAGAATGTGGCATATATACTCCATGGAATACTACTCATCCATAAAAACAACAAGACTTGATAGAAAGTGGATGAACATGGAAGATTTACTGCTGAGTGAAGCAAGCCTGTCTATGAAAGACAGATATTGTATGTCTCCACTTAATATCACTCCATGATGGAAACTGAAAGATTAGAGGATATAGAAGCATAGAAAATTGTTATGGATACTGGAGACAGTATGGGAAGATATAGAAGCATAGAAAATTGTTATGGATACTGGAGACAGTATGGGAAGTGGGTGAAATAGAGAGGGTAGAGTGTGAGAAAAGAAATTAAGGAGAAAGTAGAGGCAAGACATTATGGGACACAAAAATGGATTATTATCTGTTGATGATAATGTGTATAGTATCCTCAAATGAATGGGTGAGTGTATAAAATAAATAAAAATTTAAAAATTCATTAAAAGTTTTTTCACTTATATTCTAATCAAGAAAACATATAGAAACAACACCAAGACAGTTCTATGGTATGTTGTTCCCAGAAGCACATGAATAAGAACAAATCCACTCTCTCATGAAGAAAGAATGATCATTAACTTTCCTTTTCCTTTTCTGTGAAGTTTCCAGCATTATATATAGGATAATCAGAGTAATATAGCACCCACTTGTTACTTCTTACTTGAGAGTTGGTGAAAATCACAGTTTCATTTTGTTTCCTGGTTGTTAACTCTCTTGTGTTATTCTGTTGTCTTTTGCTTTTCATTTTTGGTAAATAGTGTCAGAGAATTATGAGTTGGGAAAAAGGATCAAGGCTGATAAATAACAGCCATCTCCCTCTACTTTCACCCCCAGCCTAGTAGCCTCAACTCAAGATACGTAGCCCAAGGGTAGGTGGAGATGTCTAAAAATCTAGCAATAGTGAGTAAGGTGTTAACTACCAAGATTTATATAATCTAAGAAAAATTCTCTGAATTTCCAAAGTTTCTCTCTCACTTTTGACAAGATAGTTTAAGAGATAATAAAAAAAAATCAGTTAGTAATAATCCTACCATTGCCACTTACCAGTTTTCATCCTACTCAATAATTTCTTGCTGCTCATTGTCCTCTCTGAAACCTGGGGCCAGTATGAAATAATTTCTTGCTGCTCATTGTCCTCTCTGAATTCTGGGGCCAGTATCAGAACAACCTTCTTGAAGCCACCCTGAAGAGAAATGAATAGAAATGAGTTATAAATATAAAATGCTATATAAATCTTTTAGCACCGGAGACTTGAAATGTTTTAAATACACAAGGGACAGGCTAATAAGACTATCAATCCTGTCTCCAATGTATAGATATTAGAAAGTGGGATCCCATCCATCCTAGACCCTGAGAGCCTTAGTTAAAACAAAATAAAACAAAACCTATCATTTCCATCACTGTAGAGAAATGTGCCCTCTTGCCTTTCCTTATGGAGCTAATTTAATGAACTTCCCTGTATATGATGAGACCTTGTGAGATGGGATTACATTTTATCTGCAATGTAGATAGAATTATTACAGACAGTATTCTTAATTCAGAGAATACTTAGTTCTACACTGCTCTGCTAGCATCTTGCTACATTGGAGGCATCAGATTGAGTGAATATTAATGATAAGGTCGTTTGCATATTATATAGCTAAGATACTGGAAGTAAAACTATTCAAATTAAGAAGAATCAAGGCTGGCAGTTTTAAAACCTTAATGGGGTGCTATTTTCAACTGTGTTGAGTTTTAATATAGAATAACTTGGTCTTCATTAAGCACCAATATTTTAAATTACACTTCTCTGGGGGTTCTGAAAATAGGGTAAGTCTGACTGCTTCTTTGTTGTTAAAATAGTAACTCTCAACTGTGTACAACCCCATTCATGTAATTTTTTTTCAAAACAGTCTGTAGGCTCATACCACAAAAATGTTATTTGTAAATAAGAACTCCATGTTAAAGAAGAACGTGTGCTAATTGCAATTAATTTAAGGACCTTTGCATACAACCTTCTGGCATAGTCACCAAAAAGAAAACTATTTAGCAAATAGTACAGAAACAAAAATTATCTTTTTTTTTTTTTTGGGAGGTTTCTGTTACCGGGTGCGTGCGCTCACCAGAAAAACAGAGAGAGACAGAGAGACAGAAAGCCAGAAATCACCCCCCAGGGGGGATGGCCACACCACAATCCTTTCTCCTCCATTCTCTTCTCGGGATCTTGGGCATGCACGCACACGTGCCCACCATGAGTTTAAGCCACCGTGTTATATATTAATTTTTCTGTATGAATCTGAGAAACAATGTTTCTACACCTTCTTAGATATAAAAGAAGCAATAACATAGAAGAGGCTTTTTCTTTCTTTACTGTAAATCAGATTTCAGAAGAAGTAAAATGCTCCTGATTTCCACTTTCCTTTCTGTCCTCTTTTCTCAGAGTCTCTCTTTCCCCTATGACAAGGTTACACAACAAAATATGTGTACAGAGGTGCAGAACACTGGCTGTAATTGAGGAAAGGACCTCAGAGAAGCCATCATTTTGAAGATGAGCAAACATATTCTGCTGCCATCTCCAAGACCAGGTTGAGACACCTCTCAATGTATTCATAAGCAGATCCAATAAAGGTCACAACAAATTAAAAAGCAAAAACGTTGTTAAATCCTCAGTTTCCCCACCCCAAGTAAAAAGAGATAAATACCTTGTTGAATGTTAGTAGATACCACTTTGGATGAAATATATCTTGTATGTTTTCCCTATAGTGGTATCACTGCTGAAGCAGATGAAGTAGATGAAGTCACCTAATCCCCAGTAATTCATTAGTTACTTTACTATTGTACTTCAAAATAGCAAGTCTTATTATCATTTCAGACCAAAGAGTCTATTAAAATACCACTACTTTCCTACAAAAATGCATTAGATCACTAGCATATAAACTCTGACCTCTGAGGAACCAGCAGTTAGTGTAATGACTATGTCGCTGGACTCCCATGTAGTTGACCGTGGTTTGAGTCCCAGACCCAGTGGCTTAAATTTAAGCCAGGCACGTCTGCGTGCATGCCCAAGATCCTGAGAGGAGAATGGAGGAGAAGGGATTGTGGTGTGGCCATCCCCCCTAGGGGGTGATTCCTCACTTTCTGTCTCCCTGTCTCTGTCTTTCTGGCAAGTGCACACACCCTATAGCAAAAACCTCTAAAGAAAAGAAAGAGAAAAAGAAAGAAGAAAGAAAGAAAGAAAGAAAGAGAAAGAAAGAAAGAAAGAAAGAAAGAAAGAAAGAAAGAAAGAAAGAAAGAAAGAAAAAGAAACTCTGACCCCTGAAAGAAAAGTCTCTGTGATCACTATGAAAATATTTTCATTTACTTAATGAGGATGGAGAAAAAAACCACTACCATTTGTATTTGTGAATCATCACTGCCTTTTCTGGGTAAGATGTTCTTCCTTCCAGCAATTCTTGACCAGGAGCAGGTCAAGGGAAATGATTAGAAAGACATACTTATAAGATACCTTATCTCTGAGCCCATAATATATTCTCGAGACTTTTCTAGAGAGTCTTGGAGAATAAATAAAAATTTCTTTTAAGAAAGGCAAAAATCAACTCAAAAGCTCAAGTTTCAGATTATCAAAGGTTTCTTCCTTTTCTTCTAACCTGATTAAAACTTTGGAGTTCTGAGACCAGCATATGGCATAATAGCTGCACCACTGGACTCCCACATAGTCAAACATGGTTCAAGTCCCGGACCCAGTGGATTAAAAAATCTCACGCTGGGCAAATATGCATGCCCAAGATCCTGAGTGGAGAATGGAGAAAAAGGAATTGTGGTGTTACCATCCCTGCCCCCTGTGGTGATTCCTCACTTTCTGTCTCTCTGTTTCTCTCTATCTCTCTGGCGAGCACACACACCCTATAGCTTAAAAAAAAAGGAAAGGAAAACAACTTTGGAGTCCCAGCTAACATGAGGTTTATCATATTCCTTTTGGCAAGAACTAGTCCCCTATAATTACAGCTTAAAATGTTTTCTATGCATTATACACTTGGCCAGAAAAAGGGAAGTTCAAGAAATAAGGCATTATTCAAAAAAAGAAGGAAAAAATCCTACCCTCCAGAAATCCAAGTCCTTGTGGTTTTTCACATAAAGCTCTTTGTCACAACATTTTGTGGTCAGAGAAAAATCAATTATTCAATGACATGGGCATAGGGATGGTTCCCTCTAGTTTCAAGGAGGGAAGAATGCCAGGACCACAAGCACTCCCCAGTGAAAGGCTGTGCTTGATGCATTTATCGTAGGAGTTGGATGATATCGCAGGGCATGAATGCCAGGAGTTTTGTTTTTAATTTCATCATGCTCCTAAAATCATTTTTCTTGCCACAAGCCCCTTTAATGCCTTTGAAAAGATCCATTCTCCTGAGTCATCTAAGAGGAGGGAGAACAGTATGAGTTTTTAACTGAACAGAAGACTCTCCCTCCCCTGACTGGTTGGAGGTAGCTCTCTGAGTGCCTTATATGTTCAACCTTCAATTAATTCCACTCACACTATACCCCCACTGGTAATGAAGACAAATAGCACTGCAGACTTTGGGTACAGCCTCAGTGTTTACTTCTGGTAATGGCCAAGGATACACTGTTCAGATGATGGAAACTTTAACAATCATTTCAGAGAAGAAATTCCTGGTTCTATACCTCCTTTTTCTCTGCCACAGAGGAGAAAAACCAGAGTAATGGTAAAGAAAGCTGAAATAAGAAGAGAGTGTGCACAAAAATTTGTATTCCCCCTTCAATCTGACTTCAGACACTCCATTATTTAGAGTTAATTGCCACTGTTATTATCAAGTAAAGCAGATTCTCCTTTGACCCATCCATATCAGCTCAGGCCTGACCATGTCAGCACCATGCTCACTGCCCACAGCTGCCTCTCTTAGTCCTTGGACTTTCCCTGGCCTCAAGTTCCTTAATATTTCTGCTCCCCATACAAACATGAGGCCAGAAACACAGGATATAAATATATCTCCACAAGAACAGTCTTGGACCACTGGCTGACAGAGGTTGGCATATAAATACAAGGGAACTTCAAGAAACTCATTTAAAAAATGGAATTAAGAGCCATGTAGCCTAGTGGTAAAGGTAATTTAATCCCACATGGCCAACCATGTTTCAAATCCTGGCCCGTATGCATGCCCCAAACCCCAATGTGATGGAGAAATGGGATTGCAGAAAGATCACAGTCTATTGGGGGAGTTCTCTCTCTCTCTCTCCCCCTCCCTCCCTCTCAAGCATATACACACCATCTGGAAATGATAAGAAATGAAATTAAAGTACAAGTGTATTTTGGTGCAAAAAATGAAATCCCTGCAGAGTTATTTTATAATACACACTTTTATATGAACTGCTTAAAGACCCCTTATGTCTCAGTATCCTCATTCCTCAGGCTGAGTAACTCTGTGGAATTAAGCTCCAGTTGCTCACAGTAGTAATTAAACAAACTTCACTGACCAAGTTCCATCCCTTATTTCACTCCCACATTCCTCCACTTGTGTCTCTTGAGATCACAATCTAACTACTTGTACTTGAATCTGTATCTATGGGTCTGCTTCTAAGACACAAAATTTTGGAATGTAGACTTCAAAAGAAGAAATGAGTTGCATTGCTAGATGAGGTTCATACGCATACAATCCAGCCTTTTCTCCACACCTTTTCCAATGTATAGTGATAGCTTTTCCTTTTCTAGTTAAATCTAGCTTGATTTCATTTGGATAAAAACGGTAGGGCCTCATACTCCAACACCTGCTTTATTTCCCCTGTTCCATGCTGATGTATTTTATGATGACCATCCCTACTCTACCCACAGATTTAGCCCCATTCAGCTTCTGAGTCTTCATAAAGATCCTCAAGCACAGACACAGACACACACGTACGTATGCAGTTTTTTTTTTAAAGAGATTTTGCCATAGGGCTAGTGTGCTCTTTGGAGAGACAAAGGGACAGAAAGAAAGAAATCACCCCCCAGGGGGAATGGCCACACTGCAGTCCCTTCTTGTCCATTCTCCTCTTGGGATTTTGGGTACGCCCACACACACACCCAGCGTGTTTCAAGCCACTGGGTTCGGGACTTGAA
Source organism: Tupaia belangeri chinensis (assembly GCF_000334495.1). NCBI lineage: Eukaryota > Metazoa > Chordata > Mammalia > Scandentia > Tupaiidae > Tupaia > Tupaia belangeri. The sequence continues at coordinate 3,053,504 of NW_006159659.1, read as the reverse complement.
CTGCAGTCAACTACATGGGAGTACAATGACATAATCATTATGCTATCTGCTGGTCCCCATGCACAAGTTCTTAACAATTTTTATGCTTTGTACTCTGACAAACTATGGATGTATCTCAGAATGTTTTTAAATTCATAAAATAAAAGATATAGGATTACAAAGGAAAACCATTACAGTTAATATGATTGATAACCTAGACACTAAGTATATTGTTATATACATATGTAAAGGTTCAAGGAACATTAGTGCTTATTCTCTTCACTTTCTCTATCAAGCAATGATACTTTTATCATTGCCTTTTAATTAAATCACAATTTCACACTATTGCCGTGTAAAATCTTCTGGCTCCCCAATGTCAAGATCAGAGAGAAGATTTTGTCATCACAGAGGACAAGTCCTTATCCCTGTTGCTCCTGATTTGATATTCCAGTGCCCCCTTTTTTTTTCCCATTCCCTATGTAGGTACTACTCATGTGCGTGCCTCCATTATGGAGTGCTCAGTCGCCTGGTTACCTTTCTACCCTGACATGAGATTGTCACCTACCTTGAATCTCTGTTTGGTTGTTGTGGACTCAGATCTCTAAGTATGTCTTTCAGTAACTCTCCTCATTATACCTCAAGCTCACTAGTTAAGGCCCTCTAAATATATGACCTTTTATACTTTTAATGATGTCTCTAATTTTCTTTTTTTAATTTTTAAATTGACTGAGAAAATTATATGTAGTGCCTGTGCACAGCATGATGTTT
>NW_006159659.1:3047575-3052466 GCF_000334495.1 Tupaia belangeri chinensis | reverse complement strand
CCCCTATTTCTCACCCTCTGCCATTTCCCACCCTCCTCCCACACTATCTCAGGTGTCCACAGTTGTTTTCCATTCCTTTTTTACCCCACATTTTATCGATTCACAAAAATTTTGAAATAATCTAACTACTTTCAATAGCAAACTCTGCTGATATATACATATCTATGAATACATGTCTGACTTTAGATAAGAAAATCTGAGTAGAATGAATATACTGTAAGGTACCATCTAGCTGATGCTATATAATTTACTACAGTAATTAATTATGTATCTTTACTATATTTTTTTAATTTCAAGAAAAGCATATTTAGCTTTAATAAATCAAAGAAATGGTAAGAAATATGCTTAAAGCTTAAAGCCAGGAAACAGGCTGGGATTCCATTCAAATAGTAGGTACATGAACCTATTGGCAGTTCAAGACAAGACAAAAATCCTTAAAACCAGAAAACAAAGCCCAGAAGAAAATCAGCAATGTTTTAGTCAAGAGTCATAAGGTTCTATTTCACCAGTTCAGTTTCATGTACTTAATCTATCATCTGTTGTAGTTCGATTTTCCCAATTAAATCCTGGGATATAATACTGTCCCCAGTATTAAGTGCCATTTTCTTAGTTTTTTGAACTCTTATTTCTGTGTGACTGTATTTAATTTTCCTGGTACAGCACTCCCTGCAGAAATTCTTGGAGATCTGGTCTGGTGTTCATGAATTCTTTCAGGTTTTGTTTATCTGATAATGTTCTCGTTTTTTCTTCCCATATAAATGATAATTTTCCAGGTATAGTATCCTTGGTTGCAATTGCTTTTCCCTTAACATTTTGAATATATTTTCCCATTCTGTCCTCACTTGCATTGTTTCTTTGTGCATCAGAATCAGTGGGAATAGAGGAATATTCTGACCCTAATTGTATTCAGATGTTTAGATCCTGTTCCCTTGGACCTGTCTAGACATTTATTGTGTAGGAGCCAAGAGGCCAATGAGTAAAGGTAAAGAAAAAGAAAAGAATTAGAGAAAAGGAAAGAAGAAAATATAAAATAAAAAGAAAAAAAGGATAATAAAAAACTGTAGATTTTAATTTTAAAAAGTAAAAATTGAAAACTGCATGGCATGCTTGCACACCACGTGAAAGCAATATATTTCACAGCTGAAGTTCAGGATCAACTTTTTTAGATTTCTCATATGAGTGAGATTGTGTGATATTTGTCTTTCTGTATCTGGCTTTTTTTCACTAAGTATTATGTCATCCAGATTCATCCATGTTGTTGCAGATAACAAGATTCCCTTTTTCTGGTTTAATAGTATTCTTTATTTAAAGAGAGTTGTTTTTTGTTTTTGTTTGTTTTGGTTTGGTTTTGGTTTATTTGGTTGGTTGTTTTTGTTTTTGCTATAGGGTATATGTGCTTGCCAGAGAGACAGAAATTGAGAAATCATCCCCCAGGGAAAATGGCTGTGCCACAATCCCTTCTCCTCCATTCTTCTTTCAGGATCTTGGGTATGCACACACATGCGCCCAGCATGAGTTTAAGCTACTGGGTCTGGGACATGAACCGCTGTTAATTATGTGAGAGTCCAGTGACATATCCATTATGCCATTTGCTAGTCCCCTGGTTTAATAGTAATCTAAGTATATGTACCACATCCTTTTTATACAGTCATCCATTGATGGACACTTCAGTTGTTTCCATGGCTTGAATATTATGAATAATTTTGCAATAAACATGAGAGTGCAGATATCTCTGAATATCTGTATTCTTTAAAATACTTGAGCATGAACTGCATTATACAAATGTGTTAGTTTTGCTTTACCCTCACAATCGATGGGAGATCCCAGGAATGGTGAAGGAACAATTAATATGGAAGTACACTCTGGGGATGGCTAGTACAAATATCTCCATTACCTTTATTTCCCATCAACACTTAAAGTTTTGCTAGTTCATATGACTAATAGTAGCAATGGATTTCCATTGGTTAAATTTATATCTTGCTAACTAGGCTAAGAAATGATAGAAGTGGGTTCTCATAGTTGAAATTGGTGGTATTCAAGATGTAATTATTAGTTGTAAGCTAAATAATGTGATTGAATGTGTAAAAAATGTAAATAAGTAAATAGATAAAATTAAAAAAATATTTTAAAGACATTACCAATCTTTAGCAAGCCTTTCACATTTATCATCAATTTTGGCACATTTTGTTCACCCTAAACCCAGAATCCAGCTGTTGTTCTGAAATATTCCTGATCACCTCTCTATAATGGATGATTTGTCAAATCTCACCACTACAACAGAGTTACATTTGCCTCAGGTAAACATTTTATGCAAGTTACTTATGAAGCACCCAAAAGATAGAATTTTAGCAATTGCTTTGGTTTGGGATCATATGGCTCTTCTTCCCTACCTTTTAATAAATACCTATTAGCTGTAGCAGGATTTGATTTATTAGGTTGTCGGGAAAGTCATGAAGTATTTTTCTATGTTTTTCTGTGCAAAAATGCATCAAGACTTTCCAGACAACCCAATAATACTTGTTTTTATTACCAAGTTGTAGAACAGATGCATACCCTCACCTACCTCCAAGTTTCAGTGGTTTCTGAGATTCTCCAAAATGGGCCAAGAATTGTGATAATCAAATTGCCTTGCACCTCCTTGCCAAACTCCTTAATCACACATTAGTATAGATTTTCAATTACACACAAAACCATCATAATGAAAGCCCTGGTACCAACTGTATTCTACAATAATGACTGTGATTGTTATATTCCTTTGGCATGCCTTTTGGCCCCAATTTTAATTTTTAGTGACTCGAAGTCTCATCTTTGGCCTTGTTGAGGCTAATTCCTTACCACTACTGGTATCAGATTCATTCATTAATTCATTCAACATTTATTAATTGAATAGTTTCTATGTACCATGCAATGTTCTAGACCCAGGAGATATTTTAGTCAAGAAGACATAAAAGATCTTGTGAATGAAGATGAGCACACGAGTGAACAAGTTAGTAAAATAATTTGGGACCAACTGGTATCATGGAGGTTAAGGTGTCTGGATCCCACATAGTCAACTGTGTGGTTCAAGTCCCAACCTTAAAGCTTGAATAACATGCTGGGCATGTGTGTGTGCATGCCCAAAATCCAGAAAGGAGAATGGAGGAGAAGGAATCATGGTGTGGTCATCTGCCATGAGGGGAGAGCTGCATTCTCACTTTCCCTTTCTTTTTCTCTCCCTGTGTCTCTTGGTGAGCACACACCCCCTTATAGCAAATTGAAAATGAATAAATACAGTAATTACAGATTAGTGGTATGGTGTAATGGTTATATTGCTGGACTCCCACGTAGTCCACTGCAGTTCACATCCCAGACTGGTAGGCTTAAAACACACCAGGTACATGTGCAAGTGTGCCCAAGATCCAGAGAGGAGGCTGGAGGAGGAAGGATTGCTGCACTGCCATCCCCTCTGAGAAGTGATTTTCTCTCTTTTTGTCTCTCTTGCAAGTACATATTACCTATAGCAAAAATCTCTCTGAAAAAAAAAGTGATTTCAGATAGTAATAAGTGCTGTGAAAAAAAATAAGGTGATGGCTGCTGAAATACAGCAGAGAGTTGGCTAATTTGGAAAGGATAGATGGTTAAGAAAAAACCTCTATGGGACCAGCAGATGGCATAATAGTTACATCACTGGACTCCTACATAGTCAACTATGGTTTGAGTCCTGCGACTGCAGCTTAAATTCACGCTAGGCACATATGCATGAATGCCCAAAATTCTAAGAGGAGAATGGAAGCGAAGGGATTGAAGCATGGCCATCCCCCGGGGGGTTGAATTCTCACTTTCTGTCTCTCTGTCTCTCTGGTGAACACACATGCCCTATAGCAAAAAATTTCTCTGAAAAAGAAAGAAAAGCCTCTGTGAGGAATAAGTATACTAAGGAGTCAGTGAGGCTTAGGAGTATCGCAGCATTAATACTGTGTTGGGAGTGCTTTATCTCTGTGTCTCCCCTCTCTGTGTGTCTCACTCATAGAATAGATAAATACATATTTTTAAAAGTATACTAAGTAAAGATGTTATAATGCTTTCCACTGAGCCTTCCAGAGTTTTAATAGGATTAGTAACCATTGTGATTTGCAGTGAAGGGTGTCTCTGAGGTATCTACAAGTTCATTTTTTTTTTCCTTTTCTTTTTTAGATTTTTGCCATAGGGCATATGTGCTTGTCAGAGAATGACAGAGAGGGGAAAAGTTAAGAAATCATCCACTAGAGGAGATGGCCACACCACATCCCTTCTCCTCCATTCTGTCAGAATTTTGGACACAAATGCACATACTCAGTGTGTTTTTCAAGTCACTGGGTCCAGAACTCACACTAAGGAGTCAGCCATGTGGGATCCAGCATCTTAACCTACAAGCCCACTACAAGTTTATTTTGAATCTTTCAGGGAAAGCCAGATTCTCATCAGTGCCCATACCCCACCTCATGGTCTAATCGAAATGTGAAAGAATACCTTAAGAAAACAAGATCCATTTAGCTACTCTGAAGCAATATAATGCACAATTAGCACTTTGAATGTTTTTCATTGAATTGATCTGTTGGATCAGTCTGTATAAACCGATTGGTTAAACATTTTGTAGTCCACAAATAGACAAAGAAAAATCATTCAGAATCCAGCCTAATTTAATTAGTATTGATGGAGCACTGAGATTCATAAAATATGAGATTTAGAAGGGCCTTTAGAGATTAGTGTGCCCAGAAAGAAAATGAGTTCCACAAAATTAACCCAAAGATGCTCACCTTGCACACTGAAAGCTCTCATTTTTATATTACTACTTACCCACAAATGTTTTCTAAAGATCCTTGACATTTTGTAAGATTGTTTGTTATGAACTATTTTTAATTTTTAATATAAA
>NW_006159659.1:3027024-3047553 GCF_000334495.1 Tupaia belangeri chinensis | reverse complement strand
GGAATTACATGCTATATTTATTTACCTTTCATATCTGGTGCATAATAATATTTACATTGTATTAACCATATATTTTATAAAATTTAATATACTACTTTTAAACATTATATTATATGCCTATTCCATCTTGCTATATGGTGTCTATGTTTTATTTATTTTTATTTTTTTATATATTTTTTATTTCTATTTCTTTTATACATTTAATCTCATATGTCACTTAACTTGTAAAGTGAATATTCCAACATGGTCTATGTTTTATTTAATGTCTATGAAATATTCCACTGAGCAATTATACTCTAATTTAATTAGCCACTCTCCTATTTTAGCTATCAGATCATTTTAATTTTCATTATTTGAAATCTAGTATAATGTATAGGACTCTTTTGGAATTTGGATTATTTCCTTAGAGTAGAGTCCCAAAAGGAAAATTGCTGCACCTAACTATGTGAATAATTTTATGGTTTTTTTTTAAAAACTAAAACTGTTACTTTCTGTAAAGTTTTGACTAATATTCACAACAGTAGTAATATAAAAGAGTATCAGATTCCACATACACTTAACAATATTCAGTACCCTTATGTTTAATATTTTTAAAACTTTACTAGTAAGTAGGTGAAGATATTACCTTTTGTTTTAGTGTAAATTTTCTTCTTAAATTTTCTCTTTTGGTAATTATCTGTTCACATATTCTTAACTTGTAAAGTGAATATTCCAACATGGTCTATGTTTTATTTAATGTCTATGAAATATTCCACTGAGCAATTATACTCTAATTTAATTAGCCACTCTCCTATTTTAGCTATCAGATCATTTTAATTTTCATTATTTGAAATCTAGTATAATGTATAGGACTCTTTTGGAATTTGGATTATTTCCTTAGAGTAGAGTCCCAAAAGGAAAATTGCTGCACCTAACTATGTGAATAATTTTATGGTTTTTTTTTAAAAACTAAAACTGTTACTTTCTGTAAAGTTTTGACTAATATTCACAACAGTAGTAATATAAAAGAGTATCAGATTCCACATACACTTAACAATATTCAGTACCCTTATGTTTAAAGCTTTACTAGTAAGTAGGTGAAGATATTACCTTTTGTTTTAGTGTAAATTTTCTTCTTAAATTTTCTCTTTTGGTAATTACCTGTTCACATATTTTCTTATTTATTGATTAATATTAAAATTGGTCTATTTGACCCCTTATAGATTCGATATGTTTACTCTCAGACATTTTTGCTGTAACTATTTTTCCAAGATGGTTTTTTGGCTTTTTATTTTATTTTATATAAAGTATATAAAATTATCTGTCCATCTTTTTCTCTGTGACTATTTCTGTCTTTCTTATGCTTAGACAACCTCCTCTGCAAAGTTTTCCATAAATGACCAATATGATTGCATTTCTTTCCATTTCATATATTTATATGTATTACAGGTTATTCCTTTATTTAGATCAAAATTAATTTCTAAAACCCTTCATTCATACACAGTGTGAGGTATATGTTTACTTTATTCTTGTCTATTTGCTAATGGAATATTTCAATTTTAGTTATCATCTGCCCTTCTTTATCTTAAAGATAAAATGACTATTTACAATTAAATTTGTATACAATATGTTCTATACTTTTTTTTTTTTTGGAGAGGTTTTTGGTACAGGGCACATGTGCTCGCCAGACAGACAGAGAGAGACAGAGAGACAGAAAGCGAGAAATCACCCCCCAGAGGGGATGGCCACACTGCAATCCCTTCTCCTCCATTCTCCTCTTGGGATCTTGGGCACGCATGCACACGCACCCGGCATGAGTTTAAGCCACTGGGTCCGGGACTCAAACTGCAGTCGACTATGTGGGAGTCCAGCGATATAGCCATTATGCTAACTGCTGGCCCCTGTTCTATACACTTTAATAGCTTTATTGAGATATAGTTGATATATTGTATAATATTGGGTCATCAGAAAAGTCATGACATATTTGCATTTAAAAAATCAGAAAAATACATCATGACTCTTCTGACAACCCAATAAATCACACATGTTTAAACTGTAGTTTTGGTCCGGCAGATGTTGTAGTGGTTACGTGGCTGGACTCACACATGAATGAGTGTGATTCAAGTCTGGGACTGGTGGCTTCAGGATCATGCTGGGTGTGTGTGCATGTGTGCCTAAGATCCAGGGAGGAGAGTGGAAGAGAAGGGATTGAGGTATGGCCATCCGCCCCGAGGGTATTTCTCACTTTCCCTCTCACTGTCTCTGCCTCTCTCTCTCTCCAGCAAGCATATGCACCTAAGGCAAAAACTTCTAAAATAAATAAATATAGTACCACCATAATTAAAATATTTAATATATCCATCACTTGGACCAATTTTTTTGTGCCCTTCTGTCTTCCATCTTTCTTGTTCCTCTTACCCCTCTCATACAATTAATTCCTCCTGCTCCCAGGCAACCACTTGACACTATAGTTTAGATTGCATTTATTTTAGAATTCTGTATAAATTTAATTATATAGAATGTCTACTTTTGGTATGGCTCATCTCACACAGCATAATTATTTTGAGATTAATCATGATATAGTATGCAACAGCAGTTTATTCATCCTATTGCTGAGTAGCATTCCCTTGGATGGATATACTTCTGATGGCTTATCTGTTTATCCAGTGATGGACATTTGGTTCATTTAAAGATTTTTGCTTCTATAAATTAAACGGTTTATGAACATTCAGGTACAAGTCATTGTATGCACACTTGCTATCATTTCTCTTAGGAGAATATTTAAGAATTGGGACCAGCAGTTAGCGTAATGGCTATGTCGCTGAACTCCCACATAGCCGACCATGGTTCGAGTTCCGGACCGAGTGGCGTAAACTCACACCAGGCGCATGTGCATGCATACCCAAGACCCTGAGAGGATAATGGAGGAGAAGGGATTACGATGTGGCCATCCCCCCTGGGGGTGGATTTCTCATTTTCTGTCTCTCTGTCTCTGTCTTTCTGGCAAGCGCACGTGCCCTATAGCAAAAACCTCTCCGAAAAAAAAAAAAAAGGAAGAATAGAATGACTAAATTGTGTCATCGATGGATGTCTAACTTTTTTTTTCCTTTTAGCAGTTTTTAATAAAAGCTGTATGTAGGATTATTTTACTCTTGCATCTTCTCAATTGTTTCTGTATATTGGCCCTTTTCCTTTCCTATTTGCAAGATTTGGCTTTCCATTCAAGGATCTTTTTGCACTCTTCCTCCAGTTTTAGTCTAATAATCATCTTCCTGGGGTGAATGCCTTCATGGACAGTTGTGCCATTAGGCTTTTCCCACTGCACCCACTTAATGTAGATGACATATTTCTTTCTGTAAATTTGGACTACTTTGCACTTTTATAGTGTCCTCGCACAACCTGAATTCCATCATCCTTTCAGACAGGCAGGGATCAAACATTGTACTTTTGCCTCAGCTCTTTGGAAAGAGGGAAAGACATAATCTTCCTATGATTTTTGGGAAGGAGTATTAAAGTGCATTTTATGGTTCTTGCTTTGGCCAGAAGTCACAAAAGTGTTGAACTTCATTTTGGCTGCTGCTACTGTAGTGATGGTGGCAAAAGAGAAAGACCTCAATCTTTAACTTATTAAGAAACTGTCAGACTGTTCTCCAAAGTAGTTGGCTTATTTCATATTCCTACCAACAGTATAAAAGAACTCCACTTCTTTCATGTTCTAACACTGGGCATGATCAATCTTTTTTAATTTTTGCCATTCTATTCAATAGTGGGTATATAATGGTATCTTATTGTGGCTTTAGTTTGTTTTCCCTTTATAACTAGTAATGCTAAGCATCCATTCATGGACTTATTTGCTATCTGTGTATATACTGTTGGTGGGAATGTAAATTGGTCCAGCTACTGTGGAGAATGATATGGAGGTTCCTCAAAGATGTACAAATAGAACTACTATATGATCCAGCAATTTACTCCTGGGTATCTCCCCAAAGGATAGTAGAAAACTCAGTCAGAAAAGTGCTTGCACATCGGTTTGTTGCAGCATTATTCACAATTGCTAAGAAATGGAACCAACCCAAATGTCCATGAACAGATGAATGGATTGAAAAAGTGTGGCACATATACTCTATGGGATACTACTCAGCCATTAAAAAAAAGAAAATGAAAACAGGAAGATTCTGGCATTTGATAGAAAGAGGATCAATATGGAAGATTTATTGCTGAATGAAGCAAGTCAGGCTATGCAAGAGAGACATTGTGTCTCCACCTAATATATACCAACTGTCTGCACTCTATGATGCATACTGAAAGATTAGATTACATAGAAGCATGGGAAAGTGATGTGTAGTGATTGAATGTATAAAATAAATTATTAAGATAAAAATTTAAATTAAAGAATAATTATGTCCTTTCGATGAATGACCTTGTTATCATTGTGATATAAGAATATTTCATAGTAATATTTTTGCTCTGAAATCTTTGATATTAATTTAACTACTCAAGCTTCATTTGGTTAGTGGTAGCATGGTATACTTTTCCATTCTTTTGCTTTTAATCTATTTGTGTATGTATTTATAATATGTTACTTACAGTTTACTTTTTATCTACTCTAACAATCTCTGAATTTTAATTGAGACAGTAAGAATATTTATATATAATTATTGATATGGTTAGGTTTAAGCCCATCATCTTGCTGTTATTTTCTACTTCTCCCTACTGTTCTTTGGTCTCTTTTTCTTCTTTTTCTGTCTTCTTTTAAATAAATTAACATGTTATCTCCATTATTAGATTACTAGCTTCTATTTTTTTTAATGTTAGTGATCGCTTTAGGGTTTGTATTGTCCATCTTTAACTTACCTTTGCTTATCTTCAAGTATATACCACATCACATATAAATGTATATCACTTCATATATAGTATAAAAACCTTACTATAATGTATTCATATTACTCTGATCTTATTCTATGTGTGTGTGTGTGTGTGTGTGTGTGTGTGTGTGTGTGTGTTGCCTGTGCCTCTGTGTTTACTGCCATAATACATTGTTCTTACTTTTAGTACAAGTAACTATTTTTTATATTGTGTGAAAATATGCATATTATCAGATTTAGCATTTTAATCATCCTTTAGTGTACAATTCAATGGCATTAAGAACATTCACCGTATTGTGCAACCATAACCACCATCTATCTCCAGAACTTTTCCTTCACTCCAAACTGAAATTTTGTATACCTATTAAACAATAACCTCCAGTCTCCAGCCTTAGCAATTACTATTCTACTTTCTGTCCCTATAAATTTAACTGCTCTAAGTGCCTCATATAAGCAGAAGCATGCAATATTTGTCCATTCACATATGACTTATTTCACTTAGCATATTATTTTCAAGGCTCATTTGTGTTTTAGCATGTATCAGAATTTCATTTCTTTTTTAAACTGAATAATATTCAATGGTATTGATGTAGCTCATCTTTCAATGGACATTTGGGTTGTTTCTACCCATTAGCTGTTGTGACTAATACTGCTGTGTACATTGGTGCACAAAATATCTGTTCAAGTTTCTGCTTTCAACTCTTTTGAGGAGTACCTACTGAGAAGTGCATTTGCTGGAGTATATTTTTATTCTATGAAAAACAGTCAATTATCTTTCAGAAAGATTTAAAGAAAAATTTAAATTGCATTTTAAATGGTGACTTAAATTAATGATCTTCTATATTTACCCATGTAGTTAACATTTCTAGAGCTCTGCATTCTTTTGTAAAGATCTCTACTTCCAAGTGTATGTTTATAAGGTTAACTATTCTTACAGTTAAACTTTAAAATAAAATTGATAACTTCCAGACAGAAAATTATTTAGAATTAAAAATTGAACTCTAGCTTTCTAAAACATAACTTGGAGAGAGCTAAAAGAAAATATTCAGTCTTCCTATCCCATAATATGACACAATTTCCTATTTATTCAGGTCCTCTTATCAATACAATAAGAAAATTTTGCAATTTTTAAATTCACTGGCTATACATCTTCTGTTAAATTTATTTGTCCTTGCCTTTCAGAGCATTATATTTCTATGAATGGATCTTTTTAAAATTGTTTTTTTTGTTATGAATGTACAGAATACTATTGACTTCTATCATTTACTGTTCATTAAAGTTTCATTAAGACTAGAAATTGTTAATTGAGCTGAAGGGTTTGGCTTTCTGAGTGTATAATCATGTAACCTCAAAATTATAATTTCATGCACTATCATTTTTTACTCCTATTACTTCTTTTATGTGACTTACTACATTAAGAAAACTTTCCAAAATATCCTTACAGTAGTTTCTCCTTAGTTACCTGAGGTCTATCACAGTCTGATATGTTGAGAAAGAAAGAGACTATATCTATATATCTTTTTTTGAGTGTATTTTTCCAATTGTTCTATTTTATACTTAGTTGTTATTAATCTCTTACTGTGTATAATTATAAATTAAACTTTATCATTAAGTATATACATAGAGGAAAAAGTATAGTATATATACATTACTATTTGAAGTTTTAGGAATCCACTAGGGTTCTCAGAACTTGGAACATATCACTATGGATAAGGGTGACTAGTGTACATGGAAACAATGAACGTAGGTATTTGTTATTTTTTTTCTGAGTTTATGGGTACTTCTAGATATTTACTATTGACTATAATGATGACAGGTTTATGATAAGGATAATCAATTATGTTTATCAATGAGAAAAACTGATTTTTTTTTTTTTTTATAGATTTTCACTATAGGGCACGTGAGCTCGCCAGACAGACAGAGAGAGACATAGAGACAGAAAGCGAGAAATCACCCCCCAGGGGGGATGGTCACGCCGCAATCCCTTCCCCTCCATTCTCCTCTTGGGATCTTGGGCACGCACTCACACGCGCCCCGCAAGAGATTTAAGCCACCGGGTCTGGGACGCGAACTGCAGTCGACTACGTGAGAGTCCAGCAACATAGCCATTACGCTAACTGCTGGTTCCCAAAAACTAATTTTTTAATGTTCAATTTTAGCAAATACCTTTCTGCAGCATAATTATATTTGAATATGTCCCTATATTTTATTATTCCTGCATTCATGACATAAGCCCTGCTTTAATGTATCAGGTTATTCTTATATCGTTATACTCTCTGTGTTAGTACCTTCTTTAGGTGTTAGTTATTGTGCATTATTGGTTTTAGAACAGAAAACAAAGAAGAAAACCTTGTGCTACTCCACAACTACTATTAAGAGAGAAAAATATATAAGAAGAAAAAGGATGGTGGCATTAAAAAACTGCAAAGGAAAAGATATTATTTGCATCATTTTTCTTTCTTTTTCTTTCTTTCTTTTTTTTTTTTTTTAAGAGAGATTTTTGCTATAGGGCATGTGCGCTGGCCAGAGAAACAGAGAGAAAGTGAGAAGTCACTTCCTGGGGCGGTTGGCCATGTCACATTCCTGTCCCCTCCATTCTCCTCTCAGGATTTTGGACATGCATACATACATGCCTGCTGTGAGTTTCCCTTCTCCTCCTTTCTCTTCTCAAGATTTTGTACATGCATGCACACATGCCCAACATAAGTTTCAAGCCTCCAGGACTGGGACTCAAACCATGGTCAGCCATATGGGAGTTAAGCACCTTAACAACTACACCTCCTGCTGATCCCACATTACTTTTCTTACCTTAAAACCTTTGAAACTATATTCCTTAACATAATAGTAATTAACATAACTGTGACTGATAACTACAAAGTCCAGTTTAAAAACTTGAAAATTAGGTAAGATGATAACAAAAGAGCACTAAATTCATATTTAGGACAGTAATAGACTCTTTTTTGCAATACCAAAACTAACCTATCCATAGTTTGGGTAAAGTGGGAAGCAGTGGTAAGAAATGCTTTTAAAACTTTGAAATATGCATTTTTTAATGTTTACTTTTGTGAAGCAAAAATTATAGAACTTTTTAAACAGAGAACTTTATATTTCTTTGTCTGTTAAATGTTTCTTTCCTTTGCCCTTCACATCTATCTCCTACCACCTTATAGTTTCTGGTGTTTATACTTATCCTCTCTATTACCATATCTTCAGATTTTTCAATTTCTTCTATAAAATGCAGACATTTGGTACATGATGAATGGGGATATATAGTATGTAGCTTTTAAAGTCTGGCTCACTTCTCTCTTTTTTTTTTTTTTGGAGAAGTTTTTACAATAGGGCGCATGCGCTCTCCAGACAGACAGAGAGAGACAGAGAGACAGAAAGTGAGAAATTACCCCCCAGGGGGGATGACCACGCCACAATCCCTTCTCCTCCATTCTCCTCTCAGGATCTTGGGCACGCACGCACATGCGCCCAGTGTGAGTTTTAAGCCACCGGGTCCAGGACGTGAACCAGGGTCGACTATGTGGGAATACAGCGACATAGCCATTACACTAACTGCTGGCCCCTGGCTCACTTCTCTTAGCATCAAGTCCTCTGGGGAGGGCAGGAGAGGGACAGGGACAAAAACAAACAAGCAATATATTTAATTGATACCAAAATGAAGTTATTTGGTGATGATAACGTATATGGTAATGTCTTTGTCTTGACTGATATGCACTGTATTTGTGCTGGGAAAAAGAGTATTGTACACCATAAAGATGTATAGTGATTAAATGTAAATAATAAATATATATTCCTTCCTTCCTTCCTTCCTTCCTTCCTTCCTTCCTTCCTTCCTTCTTTCCTTCCTTTCTCTCTTTCTCTTCCCCTCTCTCTCTCTCTCTCTCACCCTAACCCTCCTAACTGGGTTACATGGTATTTCATTGTGTTTTAATTTGTATTTCCCTAATGTCAAGATACTTTGAACATTTTTTTCATATGTCTTTAGGCCACTCATAAGTCTTCTTTGAGTTACTTAATACTAAAAAAATTAAGTCCTCTTAAATAATCCACTTTGAATCAACAATAGGGTCTAATTATTTCTTGTATCTAAGTAATATTCCATAGTATACATGTACCACACATTTTTTTAACCCAGTGATCAGGTTTTGGAGACTTAGGTTGATTCTGTGTCTTATTAATTGTGAATAAAGCTGCAATAAACATGGACATGCAAGTGTCTTTCCAACTGAGTGTTTTCCTATCCTTTGGGTAAATACCAAGGAGTGGATTTACTGGGTCATATGGTTATTCTATTTGTTGATTTTGAGGGGGAACATCCATATTGTTTTCTACACATGTAGCACCAATTTACATTCCCACTAACGGCATATAAGGGTTTCCTTTTCACCACAGCTTTGTCAGCACTTGTTCTCTCTTCTCTTCTCTTCTCTTCTCTTCTCTTCTCTTCTCTTCTCTTCTCTTCTCTTCTCTTCTCTTCTCTTCTCTTCTCTTCTCTTCTCTTCTCTTCTCTTCTCTTCTCTTCTCTTCTCTTCTCTTCTCTTCTCTTCTCTTCTCTTCTCTTCTCTTCTCTTCTTTTTTTTCTCTCTTTCTCTTCCCCTCTCTCTCTCTCTCTCTCACCCTAACCCTCCTAACTGGGTTACATGGTATTTCATTGTGTTTTAATTTGTATTTCCCTAATGTCAAGATACTTTGAACATTTTTTTCATATGTCTTTAGGCCACTCATAAGTCTTCTTTGGAGAATTATCTATTCCATTCCTTTGCCCATTTTAAAATTGGATTATTGACTTTTTTATGACTAAGCTACTTGAGCTCCCTATTATATTCTGATTGTTAATCCCTTGTCTGAGGAATAATATGCAAATATTTTCTCACATTTTGAGGGTTGTCTTTTCACTCTAATTGTTGTTTCCTTTGGTGTAAAGTAGTTTTTCAGCTTGATGTAATCTCAGTTATCTATTTTCGTGATTATTGCCTGTGCTTTAGGGTCTTATTTAAGAAAGCTTTGCCTACTCCAATCTCTTCAAGAGTTTCCCCTAAGTTTTCTACTAGTAGATTTATAGTGTGAGGCTTTACATTTAAATCTTTGATCCATTTTTAAGTTGACTTTGCTTAATGGTGAGAGCTGGGGGTCCAGTTTCATTTTCTGCAGGTGGATATCCAGTTTTTCCAGCAGCATTTGCTGAAAAGACTTTCTTTCCTCCACCACATTGCCTTGTACCATTTGTCAAAGGTCAGTTGGCTCCATAATTTGGGATTTATTTCTGGATTCTCTTTTCTATTCCATTGGTCTGTATGACTATTTTTGTGCCAGTACAATGTGGTTTAGATTATTACCATTTTGTAATATATTTTAAAGCCAGGTAGTAAAATGCCTCCTACTTTATCCTTTTTGCATTTTAAACCACCCTATCTTAAAACTTAGATTCATACAAATAAGTTAGTTGCGAAGTTTTTTCTCAAAGTGAAAATTAATCCTACCTCTTAATTTACTACCATAAGGTGTACCTTTCTTCGATGTTTTCCTATTGCTCTGTGGCATTTTCTTGGAAACAGAAATTAATGGGAGATTTTTTTGAATTTTTTTTTCTTCACATCCTCATGGCTGAGTGCACATTAAAGACTCTATAAATATCTGAATAAATTAAGAGAAAAATTGAGACATTATAGGTAAATACTAGAGATCAACAAAATGAGGATTCAGACACACACAGCATGGCAGCATGTGAAATAATTTGAGGACAATTTTTTAATCCTTTCAAATGAAAAAAAAGAGGGGGAAAAATCTTTACTATTTTGTGTGCTGTAGCTACTTTAAATATATTAAATTTAGTCAATACTTTTCTCCATTTTCTTACACTGATAATTCAGAAATATTTTTTATACTCCAAATGTGTTCCCCTTGGCAATTGAAGTTACAGGGATAACATCTCTTTTGTTGACATAAACCAAGGGAACTTCAGTTTTATGATCTCATTATCTGATTACAGCTGTGACTTTTCAGGTGCGGGGTCGGTGGAGTCAGCCTGTCCTTGGGATGGGACTATTTACTTTCTCCAAGTCTTAGCTGCTGCTGCTGCTGCTGCTGCTTTTCTTTTTTTTCTAGTAGGCTTTATTTTTTTTAGAGCAGTTTAGATTCAAAATAAAGTTGAAAGGAGTGTATGGAGGTTTTCCATATACCTCTTGCTCCCCAAAATACATAATCTTTCCCATTATCAACATCCCCCACCAGAGTGGTACATTCTCTATGATTGATTAACCTGCATTGTTCCATCCTTTTCACTTGAAATTCATATTTTACATTAGTGTTCCTTCTTGGTGTGAATTCTATGGGTTTGAACAAATGTATAATGGCATGTTTCTATCATTGTAGAATCAATCATATAGAATAGCTTTACCATTTAAAAATTCCCTGTGAGGGACCAGCAGTTAGCGTAATGGCTATGTCACTGGACTCCCATGTGGTCGACCGCAGTTTGAGTCCCGGACCCGGCAGCTTAAACTCACACCCGGCGCCTGTGTGTGTGCGTGCCCAAGATCCGAAGAAGAGAATGGAGGAGAAGGGATTGCGGCGTGGCCATCCCCCCTGGAGGGTGATTTCTCACTTTCTGTCTCTCTGTCTCTCTCTGTCTGGCTGGCGAGTGCATGCGCCCTATAGCAAAAACCTCTCCCCCCAAAAAAAAAAAATTCCCTGTGATTCATCTATTCATTTTTCCCTCTCCCCTAAGCCACTTGAAATCTCTGATCTTTTTATTGTCTCCACAGTTTTGTCTTTTCAAGAATGCCATGTAGTAGGAATCATATTATATATATCTTTTTCAAACTGGCTTCTTTTACTTAGTGATATGCATTTGAAGTTTCTCCATGTCTTTTCATGGTGTGATAGCAGAATGAGCACTTTTGGAAGAGTTGCTGCCATGGGCCAAGCCTAGGACTGTAGAAGAGGATTTGCAAAGTTATTCATTAACCTTGTTCTTTTTGGTTGACTTTCTCCTGCTTTATTTCATTAGTCTTTCATTTAGTTTCTCATCAGGCAAGAAGCAGTAGGATTGATTTAAGTTTTACACACAAAGAAAACTCAGCCAATACATCTTTGCCAGGTGCAGGAAGTTCCAGTAGACTGTACTTCAGTGCTCAATGTGGAGTACTGACAACATGTGCAGTTCACTCCTACGAAATTATCTTAAAAGGAATTCCAGCACAATCTTGTTAAAATCATTAAACAAATAAAACATTGAATAAACACAAAAATGAAAAGTTATCTGTTGATGATAATGTATATGGTAATGTCGTTGACTTGACTAATTGTACCATATTCATGCTGGGAAAAACCATGTTATACATTTTAAAGATGTACAGTGATTAAATGTAAATAAAAATAAATTTTAAAAAATTGTTTCAGCCACATCTTTAAATGAGTGACTATGTTGCTCTTATTAAGTAGCAACTTTTACTTTTAAAAAGTAAGTTTGAAACAATTATCCTAAAATCCATGGTTTTTCACTCTGATTCTCAAACACTAGTACATGAAACATCTCCATCAAAATCACTTAGATGTTTAAAAACAATGGATTTTTGGTCCATCCATGGTGGTACATGTGATAGGGCTCTGCTGCATGATGCTAGAGCCATATTGAATAGTCTTGAGTTTGGTTTCCAGTTTAAACTGAGCATACTAGATGTACTTGTGCCCATGATCATGGCTGATGGGAGGGCTGAAGGTAGGGATTAGAGTATGACAAGAGGTGCCTGTATCTCTCTCCTGCTCTCTCAAGAAGTAAACTTTAGGGAACCAGCAGTTAGCGTAATGGCTATGTCGCTGGACTCCCACGTAGTCGACCGCGGTTCGTGTCCCAGACCCGGTGGCTTAAAACTCACACCGGGCGCGTGTGCATGCATGCCCAAGATCCCGAGAGGAGAATGGAGGAGAAGGGATTGCAGCGTGACCATCCCCCCTGGGGGGTGATTTCTCGCTTTCTGTCTCTATGTCTCTCTCTGTCTGTCTGGCGAGCGCACACGCCCTACAGTGAAAATCTCTCCAAAAAAAAAAGAAGAAGTAAACTTTAAAAAATAAATTTCCAAGATAGAACCCTGGAATAAACATACATTTACAAATTTTTATTGAGGTAAAAATTGTATAAAATTCACCATTTTAACTATTTTAAATTGTACAACTGTACAAATTGTGCATTTTGTTTCTTCTTAATATTCACAGTGTTAGCTACCATCACCACTAATTCCAGAATATTTCCACTTTCTCTAAAATAAACTTTTACTTCCAAATCCACCCCTGCCCTCATCCCCAAGCAACCACTAATCTTCTTTCTGTCTGTATATATTTGCCTATTGTAGATTTTTCTATAAATGGAATCCTATAATATTTAGCCTTTTGTGTCTGGCTTCTTTCATTTATATTACATTTATCAGGACTTAATTTCTTTTGAAGTCTGAATAATATCCATTGTATGAATAGACCACATTTTGTTCACCCATGTATCAGTTGTTTCCATTTGTATTGTTTCCACTCTTTGTCTATGATGAGAGAAGTTGCTGTAAATATTCATGTACAAGTATTTGAGTGGACATGTTTTTAGTTCTCTTGGGTATATGCTTAGGAGAGGGATTACTGAATAATATAGTAATTCTATATTTAACTTTTTGATGAACTGACTAATTATTTGCTTTCCATAGTGGCTGTACCAATTTACATTCCAACCAACAATGTACAAAAGTTCCAATTTATTTGCACCCTTGTCAACACTTATCATTTTTCATTTATTCATTATATTTGTTCTAGTGGATGAAATAACATCTCGTAGTTTCATTTTGTATTTACCTGATTATGTGTGATATTAGACATCTTTTTATGTGCTTATTATTTGAGTCTTCTTTGAAGAAATGTCTACTCAATTCATTTGCCCATTGTAAAATTAGGTCGTCTTTTTTCATTGCTGCTTAGTAGGAGCTTTTATGTATTTTGTATCTAGACTCTTACCACATATATGATTTGCAAATATTTTCCACAATTTTGTAGGTTATATTTTTACCTTCTTGGTGATGTCCTTTGATGCATAAAAGTTTTAAATTTTGATGAAGTCCAAATTACCTATTTTTTGTTGTTGTTGCCTGTGATTTGGGTTTCATATTTAAGAAACATTGCCTAGTCAAAGATCATAAAGATTTCTGCCTATGTCTTTATCTGACAGTCCTATTTTTTTAAAACTTACATTTATGTCTTCAATTCATTTGAGTTAATTTTTGTATTTGGTGTGAAGGATGGGTACAAATTTATTCTTTTGCATGTAGATTTTCAGTTCTGCCAATATCATGTGATGAAAAGACACTTTTTCCCCATCAAATGGTCTTATTACAGTTGTTGAAAATTAACAATAGATGAATGAGTTTATTTCTAGAATTCTAACTCTAACCCAAAGATCTGTGTGTCTACCCTCCTACCATTTCAGTCTTGATTACTGTAGCTTTGTTTGAAATTGGAAAGTATGCATCTTCCAACTTTGTTCTTCTTTTTATTTTTTTAATTTAATATATTTTATTTTATTTTAATTTCTTTTATATATTCAATCACTATACATCACTTAGCTTGTACTGAATATATTTCACACCAGCCTGGTTGGGGATACTATACATGTTATCATTTCAACATTGGCTTAGTTATTCAGGGTCCTTTGAATTTTCAGGTGAAATTTAGTGTCAGCTCATCTATTTCTGCCAAAAAGAGCAGAAAGAATTTTAATAGGGATTACACTGAATCTGCAGTTCAATTTGGAGAGTATTGATACCTTAATATTTTATATGCCAATTCATGAACACTGGGTACCTTTCAATTTATTTAAGACTTATGTCATTTCTTTCAACAATGTTTTATAATTATCAGTGTATGATATTGAACTTCTTTGGTAAAATTCATTCCCTAGTATTTAAATTTTCATGTTATTATAAATGTAATTATTTTCTTAATTTCATATGTTATTATTCATTGCTGGTATACCCAAATACAAACAATTTTTGTCTATTGATCTTATAGCCTACAACTTTGCTAAACTCATGGGTATGTAGGCTGGAGAGAAAATGGGCCCCCTGGGCAACACTGTGCTGAAAGAAAGATGGCTAAAAGTGTTTCTCATTTTTCAGCAAGGGGAAATCCAAATAACCATAAGGAACGCAGGAATCATAGCACATAGCATGTGGGCAGTTCATGCGCTAATGGTTAGCCAGGTGTACTAGCTTAAGGACAAAAGTAGACACAATTCCGCAGCACAAAGGTTTATTTATTGGTCCAAAGGATCCCTGGAACCCCAGAGAGAAGACAAATTAGTGGCTAGATGGTCCTTAGGTGTACTAGCATAATGGAGGAAAGGTGGCCTGAGGACCACCAGGATCATATCACATGGGCAAGTTGATACTCAGATCTCTCCAGGGTGCCATCACGAGGAAATTATGTAACCAAAAGGAACCATAGTTCCCCAGTATGTAGGCAGGCTTGTATCCCAAAGGATTCCATGAATCCCAAGAAGTGAGCAGACTAGTGACCATATGAGCTACATGGGCATCGTCATTATTCAGAAAATGTAACTAAAATGATCTTGGTTCCACAGCAAAGAGAAAGATCAGGAGAGCAAGCATCACCATAGCACTTTGGTAGTCTAGTACCTGGAAGTTTCCCCAAGGGCACCAATGCTAGGATATAGCTATGGCCAAAAGGAACACCAGTTCTACCTCACATGGGCAGACTTAAGGCCCAAAGTATATAAAATTAAAAAAAAAAAAAAAAAAAAACAAACTACAGCATAGGCTAGTTAGTGACCAGACAGGTACTCAAGGCATAAGTGCATCACAGGGAAGGTAGCCAGAAATGATCCCAGTTTGCCAGTAAGGAGAAGTCCAGTAAATTAAAAGACAACCAGAGAGAACATGTGAGCAGGTTGATGGTCAGAAATTTCCCAGTGCAAGGATAAAATTCTGGCCAAAATAAGTCAGTCCCTCAGCATGTCCACAGACTTGCGGTCCAAGAAATCGGGGGGGAGGGGCAGGAATCTAGGACTAGATGGACTCCAGAGCATAAGCATGGTGTAGGAGAGGTGGCCAAAAATTCACCTATTTCTCCAGCAAGACAGAAGGCTAGTGACTTTAAGATTTAAAGCAGCCTTAGCATATTGGTTCTCTGAAGGTACTAGTTGGAGGATATGATAGTGGCAAAAGGAGTAAAGGTTCTGCAGAATGCAGAAAAATGTGTGGCCCTAAGGATCACAACTATCTCAGTAAGTTGACCAAAAGGGTACAGCACTTCACTCCCATCACCCCAAATCTGTGTACTACAGTGAAAATAACTGAATGTGTTCTTGGTTCCCCAGCAATGAGGAAGGCCAATGGCCTGAGGATGGCCAGAATCTTAAGTGTCAGGGTAAGCCAGTGTCAGAAAAATTATTCAGGAAACTATCTATGGACAAGAATTACATTTCCAAAGAACACAAGCAGGTTTGCAGCCTAAAGTATATCCAAAATCTAACCATGCCTGTAGCCTGGTGACTGGATGACCCTACAGGTTATCAGCCCACTGGAAAGAAGGTGGCTGAAAGTTTTCCTGTTTTCCCTACTAAGGGGAAGCTGATGGCCTGAAGAACCACTAGAAACCTAGCACATTTTTATGTGTATACTTAGAACGTACCACCAGGGCACCTCCTCCAAGAAACTATAGTGAGAAAAGGAGTCAGTTTCCCAGTACCAGGTAGATTTGTGAAACAAAGGACCATTGGAATCCCATGGAATTTTTCAGCTCTATTATAATTTAATGGGACTACTATTGTATATGTGGTCCATTGTTTGGTAAACATAAACATAAACATCTTGGGTTTATGTTTACATAAACATCTTGGGTTTCCTGACTGTAAATATGTGTGATATACAAACACACACACACACGCACACATACCACATATATACAGTCATACTCTTTGCTCAGAATTATTCTCATAGAAATTCTCAGTGATCATCTAAATATCTAATATATTCTTTAAGTATAGAGGCTATAAATTTAATTCAACAGACAGTTACTTAGCAATTGGAATAAGGTATTTCCTTCTCTCCAGGTGTCTGTATTATAAAACTTGATACAAAATATGATTTTTAAAAAGCTATAACTGTTGCTAATAGATGCTCTAGAGAAGTGTTTATCATATTTTAGTGTGCAGATGAATCACCTGGAGAGCTTGTTACCAATTTTGATTTAGCATGTCTGAGGTGGGGCCTGAGAGTCAACATACCTAATAAGCTCCCAAGCAATGTCAATGCTGATTGACCAATTTTTAAGTATAGATATCTAGAGCTTCAGATCCACTAGCCACATATAGCTAATTACATTTAAATAAAGTTTAGTTTTTAATATAACTTGCCACATTTCATGTACTTAATAGCCACATGCAGCTAGTAGCTGCCACACTAGACAACCAAGATATAGATAATTTCCATTTCCACAAATAGTTCTTTAAGGAATAAGTAAGCATGTATTGAGTGACTCAAAGGAAGTCTTTGTGAGTCTTGGTAGGACCTGGGAATATGAGTAGAATTGTGAGAAAAGAAATATTCAACAGGGAAATACTTGAAGGCAGCTTTGTGTATTAGAAATAAATGGGGCTCTAAATTGAAAGAGGCCTGGTATTGGAACTTGCCTCTGATATTTACACGCTTTATAATTCTGGATGTTTTACTTAAACTTTTCGGCCTTGTTTTACTCAATGCAACAATGTCAGTCACAAAGCAGGCATGCAATGGATATGTGAAAATGTTAGCAGTGTCAGTGCCAGTAGGCTCCTTAGCCCTGCCACTCATCTTTTCCTTCTTATAGCTGCGGTCGCTTGATCCCTACTTTTAGTCGCATCCCTGTCCTTGATTACCAAGAATTATGGGTTACTTAAACACTTCTGGCCCCACATGTCCTTTATTTGAAACTGTTTACTAAAGTTTACATGAGAGGATGGCAAAATCTTGACATTGACATGGAGAACCTTGAATGGCAAGACTGATAGTTCAGCCTTCATTACATAGGCAATGAGGAGACAAGGAATGCTGTTGAGCATGTTGCTGTAAAGAGTGAGATATGTTCTGGGAATATAATCAACAACATTTAGTATAAATTAGTAGAGTAAAAAAGCCCCATAGGAACTAGCTGAAGATGAGAATAGAGAGAGTGGTAGTGTCACTTTGGTGGAGTAATTTGTCTGCATTGTTAAGGAATTTGTACTTTACCCCACAGGCCATGAGAATGAGATAAGAAGCTCCAATTCTAGGCCATCTGGCTGAAGTCAGAGAAGGGATTTGAAGGGGAAAAGATTGGAGGCAGAAAGGCTACTTGGAAACAAGGAAAACAAAGATGAAGACCTGAACAGGAACAGTAGTATAGTGGTAGACAGTGGTGGAGTTGAAGGACAAGATTGAAGAATTTTTTATGAGTGAAAATGGCAGGATGTGCTGATAAAACAATGTAAGAGGATATAAGGATCTAAATCTGATGGTTCTATCTTGGTATTCCACCAAATGCCAAAGTAAATAGAATGGAAGAAAGTGGGTTAGGAAAAATATGATCAGTTCAGCTTTAAATATCTTGAGTTTGAAGTGTGCAAGGGATATTCAAATGGATGTAACCATCCAGTGGGAGGATGGAATTTGAGAAAAAGGTCAAAACTACAGCATGAGATAAACAGATTTTCTGTATGCAAAAGTAGTTCAAACCATGAGAGAAGACTGAAACATTCTGAGAAACACATGGAGAAAGAAAGTTGTAAAGTAAACAAAGATGCCTTGGAAGCAATGATACTTAAGATTTGGTCAGAAGAAGAAAAGTCTAATTTAAAAATGAATCATCAGTGAGATGAAGAGAATCAAGTTTTTAAATAATAGAATGATAAATAGTATTAATGCAGAAGAAAAATCCAGCATTATAAGGTTTAAAATATGTCCATTATATGGATTCCTAATATCCTTAGAAAGAATAGTCCATTTAAATGATGAGAGTAGATACCTTATTCTCTCTAGATGTAAATGACTGAGATCCAGTAAGAGCCCAAACAAAGGCGGTAGCAAAGGAGTCAGGAGTTGGGAAGGGTACAGATATCTGGGAGCTGGAATAACAAATAGTGTTGTTAGTAATAGGTGATTACATGTACAGAATAGTCATTTCATTTTTCAGAATACTGATTTCTTTTGAGAGAGAGAGAGAGACTTTTTCTATAGGGCGTGTACACTCACCAGAGAGAAAAAGAGACACAGAGAGACAGAAAGTGAGAAATCACCTCCCGGGGTGGGGGGGTGGATGGCCACATGCATTCCCTTCTCCATTCTCCTTTGGTATTTTGGACACACACACACACAAACACGCCCAGCATGAGTTTAAGCTGCTGGGTCTGGGACTCAAACAGCTGTTGACTACATGGAAGTTCAGTGACACAACCATTACACCATTTTCTGGTCCCCAGAATACAGGTTTTTAGCAGAGATACATATATCACAAGGTAGGCCTGGATATGTGGGAAAGGACATGAGTTTAGTTTTATACATGTGGAATTTTCATGTTTCACAAGGTCAGTCAGCAAAGAGATTTGTAATGAGCATGGAAATGGGGAATTTGAACTCATTAAACAGAGACTGCCTGAATTTGTTAATTTGGACATACTTGATATGAAAGTGGTAATGATAAGGATGAATAACATTGACAAAGATATTTATATATGCATACTAAAAATACTGAGAGAGATGTTTGAGAACTAAGTAATAATCTTTCTATCAGTCAAGATAAACCAGGTTGCAGTAACTGAAAAGCTGTGAAGCTTCAATGATTTAATCTAAGATTTATTTCTTACTTGCACAAAATCCCATACAACTTCAATTCTTCAGGATATCTTTTCTCTATCTTGCCTCACAGAATCTGGATGTGCTTCCATCTTATGGTTCTAACATTTCACCAACAAAGAAGGGAGAGTTAGAGAGTCACAGATTGGCGCTTTTTTTTTTTTTTTTTTTTTTTTTTTTTTTTTTGCCTGAATATGACAGCCATCACTTCCTTCATAACCTATAGGGAGTAGAATTTATCATATGATCTTCTTCTCCTGAATTTTCTGCTTTCTCATTGGGTTTTTCCAAAATAAGCATTGATAAGAAGCTCACAAATATAATATTCCAGAAGCCCAAGAAGCAGATGATATTGGTGAGAAGTAATCATTTCTGCCACAGTTATAAGATCAGAAAAAAAAAAATGGGAGAAAAATGGTGTGGTGGCAAAATGGTGTAGAGTTATAATTGCCAAAGGACAGAGAATCTCAAAAAGGAAGACTATTGACAAAATGCTGCAAGAGCTTAAGAGGAACACTCACAATGTTTGATAAATGCATCTGGCACATGTGAGGTCACTGATGAACTTTGAGACAGTAGTTTCTATAGAGTGTAGTTTCTATAGAGTGATGAACCCACAGCTGACAAATCTCAACTCTAAGTTTCTCTCACTAGACTTGGCCAAGATAAGCATTCCCATTGTTGTACCAGCCCCACCCTTCCCCCAAGGGGTCTCAAATTACTTGGTAAGAAAAAGATAAGAAAGGATATCAGGGATAAGATTGGTAGGGTCAAGGACCAAAAAAAAAAAAAAAAAAAAAAAAAAACTAAAAAAA
>NW_006159659.1:3015595-3026910 GCF_000334495.1 Tupaia belangeri chinensis | reverse complement strand
ACCCGGTGGCTTAAAACTCACGCCGGGCGCATGTGCGTACGTGCCCAAGATCCTAAGAGGAGAATGGAGGAGAAGGGATTGCGACGTAACCATCCGCCTTGGATAGTGTGATTTCTTGCTTTCTGTCTCTATGTCTCTCTATGTCTGTCTGGCGAGCACACGCACCCTATAGCGAAAATCTATTCAAAAAAGAAGAAAGGGTCACCGGTCACCGAGAGTGTTTTAGTTAAACCATTCAACATATATGAGTACTAATTTCAGTCAGCACGCATAATTTTTTTCTAGAACTATTCAACTATCTGTTAGGAGACACTATTACCTATCAGGAGCTATTCCAAGGATGAGAATTGTAATACTTTTCTACTGTAACAAATTATGATAATTTTTACAGCTTAAAATAACAAACTCTCAATATCTCACTGTTTTTGTGGATCGATATTCCGGTCATGGCTTAACTGAGAATGCTAATTCACTGTCTTAAAAAAAAAAAAAGAATTATTTATTTCATTTATTATCATTATTATTTGTTTAATTTGACCAGAGAGAGAGAGAATGAGAAAGTAGGAAAGCAAGCCTCCAGGTCTGGGACTCAAACATTGGTTGGCCATGTGGGAGTCCAGCATCCCAGACATCACGCCACCACACCACCTGCCAGCCCCGCTACTTCACTGTCTTTCCAGGTTGTAATCTAGGTGTATGCCAGACTGCTGTTCTCATCTGGAGGCCCAACTAGGGAAAAGTTCACTTCCAAATTCACTGAAGTTGGCAGAATTCAGTTCCTTATAGCAGTAAGACAGAAGACCTTACCTCCTATAGACTACTTGCAATTATAATTGCCCTGTGAAACTGTTCATAGTTAACACAGAAGTTTACAACATGCCTGCTAGCTTCAAAGTGAGGGAGAGAGAAGAGAAGGAGAGAAACAGGAAGGAGAATATCAAAGAGGCAGCAAGCAAGACACAGTCTTATAGAAAATAACCTTTGCTACATTCTATTATTTAGAAGCAAGTTACAGGTCCCTCCCACACTCAAGGATGAAGAGATCATACAAAGGCATTAATGCCAGGAGGTGGGGATCTTTAGGGGTTACCTCAGGGTCTACCACCAGGAATTGGCAAGGTGCAAATGGCAGGAACTCAAAGGAGAAAAGATTTAGTACAATGCAGAGTTAATCAGTCATGGTCCTGGCAAGGAACAGATGGCACTATAAAACCTGGTAATTTAAAGAAGAATTTAATAAAAGAACTATTTGCAAGGTTGTAAGCAGTGTTTGGGGAAATCATGAAAGGTAGTACAGTATACAGCTTGCTAGCAACATCTTAGAGAAGCTACTACCCCTATTAGGGCCAAAGTAGACAAGGGGAGAGAGTGGTTACATTGAAGTGATACCTATAGGGCACTTGTTAGGAGATATGGTCAAGAAACAGAGATGACCTGTGATGACCTGACAAAAATGAAGCTGAGAGAATAAATATCCCAACCCCACTCCTCCTCCCTTCTAGTTTGCCAGTGATTCCCATTAGCCATACCAAACTGAAGGGCAAGAAATTCAGATCAGCCTCCCATGGTAATAGAAAAACATGGAAAGGGGTGAGAAATGGACTTGCAGAGGTAAGTGGAAAATATTCAGCACACTGAAGAGTTGCTGAAATTTCTGACTATGCATCCTAGGATGATGAATGAAATCAAACTGCAGGGGAGTGGGTTGGAAAAAGACAGAGAATAGGACTCAAGATGAGAATAAAGGAACAGGTTCAGGAGTGAAAGCAGAAAAAGAGAAGCCTCTAATGAGAGGTGATTTGGTATTTTGATAATTTTTTAAATCAAGCCCTTTTGAGTGATGACAAGGGTTGTGTGTTCAGGAACTAAAGAGGAGAGAAATCAATTTAAATATTGACTAGGTACCCCATTATTTGAGAAAGTAGGTGAAATGGGCTTCTTTCTTTCTTTCTTTCATTTTTCGAATTGTTAAGAAAGGAATGTTCAAAGAAATTTCTTACATTAGGCTTAAATTGCCTGAATTTGAAGCACTATACTTTAAAGCACTAGATTTTCCTAAGGTAAGATGGGAACCCATCTTTGTGCTGTATCTGTTTCTCAACAAATTATGATAATGAAAATCTTTCCCAGAATTAGTTTTCTTAGCCACAGAAAGCAAATGCATTCACAATTGGGGTAAAGATGACTCATTTAATGAATGATACTGGTATGTGTGTGTGCATATGTATATGTTTATAAAATCAATGATTGACCTGTAAATATCTGTACATGGTTTATCTACTGTTGGAAGTAACAACAGTGTATATTTAATTCCTGTTGGCCACTTCTCTGCTTCCTGAACTGTTTGGTTCCTTCCAAGTTGCACTCAAATTTTTCCCCCTTCTCTATAATTGAGTAATTTCCTGTGTTAATAGTGGTCTAAGAACCATGGAGAAGGAAATACCATAATATCTAACATATATATAACAATATGTACTATGACTATATATGTGTGTATACATAATACATATAACTAACATATCAAGCTGTAAATACATACATATACATATATATAACATATACATATATATATATGTGTGTGTGTGTGTATATATATATATATAAAATGTGTCAAACTATAAATAGTTTGAAATGTATTTCCAAGCAAATAAAATCTATTTGGAGATCACTTCCTAGTTGGAATTATCTACCTCACATTCTGCTATTGAGAGGTAACAGAGCATTTCTTTCTGCCTATCTTAGTCTTCTTTATGATCTTCCTTTCTCCCTTATTTCTGGGCAGAATCATATTATGCTGTAATACACTACATTTTTAAAAAGAATGAGAAAAAAGGCACAAGCCTTTACTGTTCATCAGTTCTTTTTTGTAATGTAAAAAAAATGATTAATATTTTAAGAATCACTTATTGCCTCAGCTTTAAATAAATGACTACATTATTTCTCTCTCTCAATTTCTAATATCTGGGGCCTATTCCAATTTTGTATCTGTGGCTATTGTTTGTAATTAGGACGAAAAATGGAGGCATTTGAATTTGAACCCAAAATGTTTATTTTGAACTACTGGCTTAGATGAATTTTTAAATGGCCAAGGAAATTTTTAACACTTAACTTTCAA
Source organism: Tupaia belangeri chinensis (assembly GCF_000334495.1). Taxonomy (NCBI): domain Eukaryota; kingdom Metazoa; phylum Chordata; class Mammalia; order Scandentia; family Tupaiidae; genus Tupaia; species Tupaia belangeri. The sequence goes on along the minus strand of NW_006159659.1, from coordinate 3,023,795 downwards.
CTTTTATACTTTCCATCCTCGCTCAAACCCTCAAGTATTTATCACTTGCTCTGAATTATTAATGCCAGACATACACTTCCATGAATATAATTGGATTTCCTACATGGTGCAGAGAGGCTCCTGGGCTCACTTGTATTCAGCTGCAAAAGGGGAAAAAATAAAAATAAAGAGCTATTTTTCTTTCTGGATTTCCCACAAAAAAAGTCACTGCACTATGGAGATTACCATCTGTAAGCTAATTCTGAAGTTGTTAATGGCAAGAATCAGAGCAATTGGCATGTGTTGTAAAACACACAGTTTAAGACAATCCCTCCCCCTCATTTGTGAGAGTTGTGTTCTCTCTAGGGGGTTCCAGCAAAGTCTTTTACTGCAATTGCTTTAACAGGCTTGTGCAGAATTTTTAGAGAGTGTAGATTAACTTCTGAACACAAAGCAAATCTGTGCCACTTGATTTGTTGTAAAACCATAACACGTTTTTCATTGATTTCCAGCCTAGTTGCAAACATTCTTAGACTTTCCTTCATTCTTGAGCTTTAGAAAATTTGAGTGGAAGGAAAAAAAGCTCTGATGTCTCTCTTTTCAATAGACTCCAATTCCAAGTGCCCAATGGGAGGAATGACAAGGAAGGAAGTTCATTTTTCTAAAATAAGAGGATTCTTTAAAGTGGGCAAAGTTTCTCAGTCTTGTATAAACTTTATAAAATGTTAGGAGGCAAACGTTTCCTATAGCCTAGAAAATATCCTTAAACATTTCTACTCTTTAACAGTGATTTCTACTCCTAACAGTATCTCAAAGCAAGTGCAACTAATGATGGTAAAATGCTAAGGGCCAAAATATTTAGAATGCCAGAAGCTTTAACTTCTTTTTTTTTAATTAAAACTTTACCTTTCTGTAACCTAATTCCTTAGGATTTATTCTAATTTTACTTTCAAGTTATAGAGAAACTGTACTAGTTTGTCCAGCTTTTTGGAAAAGTTAGAAAAAGCATAGACAAAAATTGGGTTGTGTGTTAATTTTCTCAATCTTCTTCCCTGATTAATCAGGTTGCAAAAATTTTTAACTAGGAGTATTTCCACAATGACATACATATCTAGATATTACATGTTCAGATTTCAAAGAAGAGGCAAGTTTTTGTTTGTTTGTTTGTTTGTTTTTGAGAGGTTTTTGCTATAGGGCACATGCACTCTCCAGACAGACAGAAAGCAAGAAATCACCCCCCAGGGGGCATGGCCACTCCGCAATCCCTTCTCCTCCATTCTCCTCTCAGGATCTTGGGCACGCATACACGCCCGACGTGAGTTTTAAGCCACCGGGTCCGGGACACGAACCGCAATCGACTACGTGGGAGTCCAGTGACATAGCCATTTTGCTAACTGCTGGTCCCAGAGGCAAGCTTTTAAAGCTGAAAATGTCACACAGAAAGTATATGGAAAGTTCCAACAGAGCTTTGCCGTTGTTGAACCCTGGATTTGACAATCATTAATTTGCTATTAATAAATCTTACTGTTCAGAGGACTTAATTCACCAGCTGCAGAAGGAGTTGTTCTTTATTCAACCATTGCTTTAAGAGGTCTGTCAAATTGATTCAGACATTCAAGGTAAGAAAAAGATGTAATTAAATCTTTTCAATAGACTGGCTAAGCATTCATCTGCTGTCACTGATAGATACAATTTGGGAGTTTCTAGGATTTCTTTACTCATTCTCCTAATACATTTTTAAGTGATCGTTAATGCCCTAAATACCTACCAACCCATAAAAGAATTGGTGTAACTTGGTAATGTTAAAACAGTCCTAGTTAGATGAATAAAGAAAATTCACTTTAAAAAACTAACTGGATAGTTTTCTCTTATCACTAACCATATATGATATGTATTACACATATACATTAATATATTATTGCCTTATATTTTTAGTTGATGTACAATGAGAGAGGAAAAGATCAGGTTATCCATCAAATAAGTAATTATGTATTGATATACCCTGATTGTTTACCAAAGCATTGAAAGAAAATGAAAATAGAAACTTTAGTTCAGCTATATGGGGGGAGGCGAGAGCAGGGGAAGAACATTATGTTCCAGGTGGAAAACTCACTCAACAGTATTAGACTGATTTGGGCATTTTAGATTGAGTCCGTGCTTTGTCTCTACCTGTGTTTGGATCCACTATCGTTGTAGCCTTCAGAGCTTGAAGAAGTGAATGCCAGCTCTCCTCACTTGCTCCCTGCCTGTTTGTCTTCCTCCCATCACATTGTTAGTTTTCCCACAGCTCTGTTATAGGTCCGTGACCTTCCTTCTCCAGAGAGGACAGAATAAATTCCAGGACTGTGTGTTTTACTGTAAATGTGTAGAAAAGACTGGGCTGAGAACAGATAAAGGTCACCTTGCTGCCTGTCCTATTTGATCTGTGCCCTTTTGTGAAACATACTAGCAAATATATCAGCCCTTAGCTTTGGGCAGCTCTAAATACCAGATTCAAGGAGAAACCCAATGGGAAAACAACACTTTGTTCATAAAGGGATTTTCAGGCCTGTGCTTCAGAAACCAGAAATTTTACCTTGAGAAAAAAAATGGCTTCATTTTACTTTGTCTGTCAAAGTTACTCTACCATGAATGGAAAATGGTCGTACAATGCCAGCAATGCCCCCAAATGAAGAACTCACCACTCACTCAGTTTTGCTGATTATTCTGTTGAGTTGCTTAGCCTCTGTGCCTCTAATACATATTGCTACTGAAATTCAGTATTTGTTGCTGAGAGCTATCAATGATACAGTAAAGACTTAGTTCAACTTACCATACAAAGAACACATTGACTTCTGTGGTTATAATATATTGAGAAATTACAATGGTGGGCACTTTGAGGATGCTAAAGACATTAAAATATATCATGTTGTCTTCAATCAGGCTAGGAAGGCAAAATACATAGAAATGAAAAACTGGCAACTATTTACAAAGAAACAAATGAAATAACATATATGACAACTATTATATCGGTCAGATATTGCTACTAATAACCACAAAATCTCAGTTGTTTACAATACAATAAAGAGAATTTATTATCTGTGATTTATCTATACTTTTGCTGCTATAGGCTGAGTAGAGCTGATCTTGGCTCCAGGCCATGGGTTTGATTCTGGCCATGCTTGGACCAGTGAACTAAGTGGGAATGTTTTTCTCAAGGTGCCAGAGATCATAAGCTCCTATAAAAGAGAGAAAAATAAGCGATGCCTCTTAAGGCATATTGTTGAAGTCACACATGGTCTTCTGTGCCAACATAACATTGACCATACCAAATCACAAGGCCAAGTCCAATATCAATGTCGTATTGGAAATAAACTTGTATAAAGTAAGATTGGAGGAGAGTAACTATTTACTGAAAAGAACCTAATCCACCACAACTATAGTCATTGTTTAGTGCAAAAGTAACATGGAAAACCAGAAAAGTCAGCATGGTAGGTGAGTTAGAGCAAAATGCACTAAGTTCTCTAAACCAGAACTTATTGGAAAAGAAAACCTATTCTGCCATCTTAAAATTAGTGTTTAAGTATTATTTCACTAGTATTATTTTGGCAAAATATGCTGATATTTTAAGCTGTTTACAAATATGTCTATGGTAGACCTTGCTAATTGTTGCAAACAGCCTCCAAGTTACATTCCCCTGGATTAAAATTTGTGTTCTGCTTAATACTACTCTTGTTCTCTAATTCATTACTCTCTGAAATTTATTATCACTTGATACAGTCTGAATAATACATCCATGGATGATTATATAGGGTAATATTTCTCTAATATTGTCACTTATTTAGCCTGTCTTTTCCCTTTCAGTGGGGTATGCTGTATAAGTCTCCAAGGTAAGGTTAGAGTGGGTGTGCATGTGAGAAGGATAAAGGAGGATGTGGAGAGAAAAAATCCATTTTCCCTTGAAATAGCTGTAATGGTATTAATTCATCTGATGACAGTCATTCATTAACAAGAGTCTACATATGTAATTGGGACAGAAGTATGTGAAATTTCATTGTAACAAACTCCATGTCTCTGACGAACTATATAATCTTAGGGAAGACACATATTTTTTGTTGTACAGTTTCTTCACCAGTTAAAAAAAATTTAAATTTTCACCTGTGGGAGAAAAATTATCTCCATTTATTTTGTTTCATTTCCATCCATAGTTAAATTTTAATACAAAAAGAACAAAATTAGAATCTGATAAATGTTTATAAACAATATACCTTCAAATAGATTTTACTCCTTTTAGCCTGGTGCAGAGTAAATGAAAAATTGTATTGCTTTAGTCAAGGCAACAGAGCCTATAGTCCAGGACCACTTAGCCCAACCTTTATGCAAGCTTCATTTTTATCTACTATGAACAATAAGCTCATTGTTGATTCCCAGTTGTGTGTGCATGTGCACATGTGTACATAGCAGCTCCTTTCATAGACAAAAAAAAAGGCATCTGGAGGTCATCTTGTACTTTTTAAAAAGGGGGCTACATGAGTTGAATTTTAGTGCTAAAATTCTAGTTCTGTTAGACAATAGTTTATATTTTAGAATCAGGTTAACATGCAATATTGAGGGCACAGAATCCAAAATGACATAAGGGAGGAAAACATGAACATAATCAGGTTTTCTACTATGAGGACAGAAGCACAATACATAGAATAAGTCTGTTCAAGGAGCAGAGTCAGACATGCAAGACCAAAATTGTGAGGTAAGCAACTTGTTTCACCATGCCAGCTGACCTGTGTATCAGTGACTTGATCCTGGAGCTTTAATTTCTCCTAGAAGAATGCTAGCATCAGAACCATGAAAAGATGCAAAAAAAAAAAAAAAAAAAAAAAAAAAAAAGTATTGTAAAAAGTTGAAAAGATGAAAAAAAAAAAAAAAAAAAAAAAAAAAACAGAGCTATGTATAAAGTTATTCACCTCACAAATTGCTAGTTCATACTTTTAGATGTTTCTTTAAGTCCCTGGCTATAGATACCACAGACAATGTTTCTTTTTGTCTGTTAGAAAAAGTTTTTCTCCCTCATTGGAAGATTTGCTAGATTCTATCTTTTAATCTCCCCAGAGTTAAGATTTGTTAAGAAAAGAAGACATTAGTTCCACTGAATCCGTGAAATGGCTTGGAAAATATTTCCCATCAGGAAGTCCTTGCTTTGACTTTCAATATAAACCACCTTCATTTTGGTTTCTTTAACAATGATAATGATGCCATTTTTGCAAAGACAGTCATAAGAATATTCTGAAATTTGTATGTCACTGTTTTTCTGCAGAAAAATCTGGATAATGCAAAATATGTGTGATTTTGAAAGTTTATAGTGATTTATTATTAATTTTTATATTGAAGAGATATGGGGATCAATCTCAAGGTTATTTATAAGTCTTTTATCCACAGATGTGATGAAGCAGTAGTCTAGATTCTAGGACCACTTATGCAGTGACAAGAGAAAAACCAATGTCCAAAAATTTATGAAACACAAGTAGTTAGTAGAGTTCTCTGAATAGAATTTTTTTTTATTTGAAGCATGTCCTTAAGACATCCTGCATGTTAAGGTCACCAATGATTAATTTAGAAACTGTGAATGTTAATTGAAGACAGTGTCTGAAGAAGCCCTTTAAATATTTGACTCATGCTGATTAATTGGAAGGGCAAAAATTGCTCTATTGTGTAAATACAGGAAGAGTTTTTCTTCTCAGCAATAGAAATACATATATGATTGGATTATATGAAAAGAGAGGAAGTTATTAGACAGATGAAATGGGCAAGGTGACATTTATTTTAACATTTTAAATTATTTCCAATATTTGGATTTATTGAGCTGTGCTGGTGTACCTTGTTCTAATGCAATAGATTTAAGAGCCAACATCATAAAACTATTAAAAGGGTGATACTAAATACACTATAATTTTATTTTTTTAATATATTTTATTTCAATTTCTTTTATACACTCAATCGCATATGTCATTTAGCTTGCCAAGTGAATATTTCAACATGTATACATCTCTCAACAATCTAGTTGGGAATACTATACACATCATCCTCAACAGACAATAACCCATCTCTCTGCCCTACAAATGCCCAGCACCTTCATTTCTCTCCCCAGTGTCCCTCCTCAATCTCTCTTCACCCACCCTCTTCCCACACTCTATCTGGTATTTATAACCATTTTCTGTTTCTATATCCTCTAATCATTCAGTTTTGGCTATACGGTGTGGACATTCGGTATATATTAAGTGGAGATATACAATATCTATCCTTCATAGCCAGGCTTGCTTCACTCAGCAGTAAATCTTCCATATTCATCCATTTCTGTCAAAAGCCAGGGTCTTACTGGTTTTTTTTTTATGGCTGAGTAATATGCCATAGAGTATATGTGCCACACTTTTTCAATTCATTCATCTGTTTGTGGACATTTGGGTTGGTTCCCTGACTTATTAATTGTGAATAATGCCACAATAAACATCGATGTGCAAGCACTTTTCCAACTATGGATTTTTCTGTCCTTTGGGTAGATATGAAGGAGTGGGATTGCTCTATCATATGGTAATTCTATTTGTAGATCTTTGAGGAATCTCCTTATTGTTCTCCATAGGGGCTGGACCAATTTGCATTCCCACCAGTAGTAAAGAAGAATTTCCCTTTCACTACATCCCCACCAACACTTATCTTTTTTTTTTTTAATCTTAGTCATTCTGACTGGGGTTAGGTGGTATCTCATTGTGGTTTTGATCTGCATCTCCTTTATGATGAGGGATATTGAACATTTTTTATACGCCTTTGGTTATGTGTATTTCTTCCTTAGAGAGTGGTTTTGCCAACTCTTTCTCCCATCTTTTAATAGGGTTGATCATCGTTTTTCAGGACAGCTGCTTGAGTTCCCTGTGTATTCTGATTATCAGTCCCTTATCTGATGCATAGTTTACAAAAATATTTTCCCATTCTGAGGGCTGTCAATTCACACTGATTATTGTGTCCTTGCAGCACAGAAACTTCTTAATCTGATGTAATCTCACTTGTCTATTTTGGGGATTATTGACTGTGCTTTGGGGAGTCTTATTTTAAAAGCCTTTGCCTACACCAATGTCTCCCAGAGTTTCCCCAGTGTTTTCCATAAGTAATTTTATAGTTTGAGGTCTTAGGTTTAGATCTTTGATCCACCTTGAGTTGATTTTTGTCAATGATGAGAGGCAGGAGTTCATATTCATCTTTCTGCAGGTGGATACCCAGTTTTTCCAGCATCATTTGCTAAAGAGGTTTTCCTTTTCCCAATGGACCGACTGGTACCCTTTGTCAAAAATCAGTTGGCTGTATGTTTGGGAGTTTATTTCTGATGTCTCTATTCCATCGGTCTATTTGTCTGTTTCTGTGCCAATACCATGCTGTTTTGATTATCATAGCTTGTAGTACATTTTCAAGTCAGAAAGCGAGATATTGTCCATTCCACTCTTCTTGTACAGGATTGCTTTGGCAATGCTAGGCCTTTTATGATTCCAGACAAATGGTATGTTTGTCTTTTCTAGATCTGTGAAGAATGTCTCTGGCCCTTTAATGGGGATTGCATTAAATATGTAGATAAATTTGGGTAGAATTGCCATTTTGATTACATTAACCCTCCTAATCCAGGAACATGGGATATCCTTCCACTCTTTTGTGTCATTTTCCTTTTCTTTTTTTAGCTTCTCATAGTTTTTCTTGTGAAGGTCTTTAACTTCTTTGGTTAGATGTATTCCTAAGTATCTTATATTTTTTGTGGCTATGGTAAATGGAATTACTTTCTTCAGTTCTATCTCAGTCTGCCTGCTGTTCATATATAGCAATGCTATAGATTTCTGTATTTTCATTTAGTATCCTGCAACTTTACTCTAGTCATTTATTACTTCCAGGATTTTTTTCTTCATGGATACCATTGTGTCGTCTATGTATACAGTCATGTAATCTGCAAATACAGAATGTGAAGTCATTCAGGAGTAAGTTATTTAATTTCTATCTATTTGTGTATTTTTTTTATTTTCTACATTAATTCACTATACACCATCACAACACACAAATGAATTTTCCATCCAAAATACACTGTGCATTGGTTCAATCAAGCACATCAACATACATGTTCTCAGCAAATAATTTTCCAATTCTTACATCCTGCATACCTTGCCCTTTGTCTTGCCATCCCTGATTCCCCATCCCCCACCCTCTGCTATGTCCC
>NW_006159659.1:3011371-3014708 GCF_000334495.1 Tupaia belangeri chinensis | reverse complement strand
GCCTGGGGGACGGCGCAGGGCCGGGGGGGGGGGCGGGACCGCGCAGGTCCCGAGGGGGCCCGCGCAGGGCCCGCCACCGGCCGCAGCCTTGGCACGGGGCGTGGGGGGCGGCCTATTTGTGTATTTTTGAGGATTTTTCTTGAAATTAATATGAAGTTTAATTACATCATGATCAGAGAAGATGCCTGATATACTTTCTATGCCTTTGATTTTGTAAAGGCTTGCTTTGTGCCATATCATGTGGTCAATCTTCAAAAAGGTTCCATGTGGAGGTGAGAAAAAAGTGTATCTCATGGTTTGGAGGTGAAAAGTTCTATAGATGTCTGTTAAGTCCATTTGATTTATGGTATCCTTTACGTCCTTTCTCTCTTTTTACTTGTTTTTTGTCTAAATGATCTCAGGAGCACCTGAATACGTGAAATAAAGACTGTTAGATCTAAAAGGAGAGATAAACTGCAACACAGTAATTATTGGAGACTTCAACACCCCACTATCTCCCTTGTATGCCATGATTTTCTGTTTGTAGGTAAATGCAAATAAAAACCCAATGGCAAAATATTCTAAGATTTCTTCCTACCATAATTTTAATCTGAAAAATCAGTGATATAATCTATAGAATACCACAAATGATCAATTCTTGGAAGGATCAGTTCATGTGAAGCCATTCGTTTGTATTTATTGTTGATTTGACCAAGCCCGTAACTGAAGAGTTTTTCACAGCACTCCTGGATTCCTTGCAAATAATCTAAAATGGAAGCTAAGACTTTTGAAGTCTTCAATCCTTCTCCAAATCTTTATCAGGAGACAAAAGCAACCTGAATAACCAAAGGGAAATTATATCAGGTTGATAAATTTGCAGCATGTTAAATTATTACAGTGTGTGTTTGGGGGATATGTGCATATGCAAAGTGAGATGCTCTCATATAGAAGTTGTTACACTCACATGGGAGACCCCAGGGCCCTTCATATAAAAACTCATATCATATCACAGTATTTCAGTGTCCCTGCTCACCAACACTATCCCAGAGAGCTAAAATCTGTTCAAATCATTACTAAGGGCAACAGTGGAAAAGAGAAGGCTGGGAAAGACTGTGGTTATAATGTAATAATTAGTAGGGTTAAAGGTATTGTTATGAATTGATTAATTGTATTCTCTTACATCAATGCCTTCTTTCTTTCTCCTCTGTACACTCCCATCCTCAGTCATTGGGACCTTCTCAATGCCTGGTTTCCAAAAGAGGGAGCCTGTCAAAATTATCTCAGTGTCCCAATTTGTCATACCTAGAGATGACTAAGAACCAATTTCAGTTCAAACTTTTGTGTTTTGTTTGTTTTTAAATTATACCTTTTATTTTATTTTTATTTTTTACATTCAATAACTGTATATCCTTACAACATTGAAAATTAATTTTCTGAGCATCAATACCCTGTATGTTAGTCCAGTCAAAGAAATTACCATACACATTTTCATCAATAGATAATTATCCTTTTTTTGTTCGTTGAATGTTTTGTTTTGGTTTTTCCCCTTGATTCTTTCCCCTCCTCCATTTCCATCCCCCTTCCCATATTGTCTCTCCAGTAGCCATAGTTGCTTTTCATGCCTTTATGCTTTCCAGTCTTTCAGTTTCTGCCATGTGGTGCAAATGTTGAGTCGATAGTAAGTAGAGACTGTCTCTCTTTCATAGTCTGGCTTACTTTGCTTAGCATTAAATCTTCCATATCTGTCCACTTTCTATCAAATGCCAGGTCTCTCTCTCTCTCTCTCTCTCTCTCTTTCTCTTTTTTTTTTGACTGATTCCTTCCTTCCCACCTTTTACTACTCACCCCCTATGCTGCCTCTAGTATCTTCAGTTGCCCTTCCTACAGTTATACTCTGATTTTTCAGTTTCTGCTATTAAATATCACTTAATGCTAGAAAAAATCCATATATTTTATTCCCTCAATAATATTATTAAAACAAAATGTGCTATGATGAAGGATAAAACGAATAAGCAATTTTTCATTGTGAAGTTTCAAATTCTATGTATAGAACTCTACCAGAGGTTTATGGGAATTAAAATGAATTTGGAACTGGCAATAACTTATTGTGTTTTCAAATAAGTTTATATAATGAATCAACAGAGATTTTTGTACTTAAATTAATTAGAAAATAATTTTATCACTACATAAATATGACTAAATGTTTTAACATTTTAAAGAAGGGATTGCAGGGCTGACAGGTGGTATGGAAGTTAAGGTGCTGGATCCTACATGGCCAACTTCATGGTTCAAGTCCCAGACCCAGCAGCTTGAAAACCATACTAGGCACATGTGTGTGCATGCCCAAAATCCTGAGAGAAGACTGGAAGAGAAGGAATTGTGGTATGGCCCTTTCCCTTGGCAGGAGGTGCTTTCTCACTTTCCCTTTCTCTGTCTCTCTCTCTGTGTCTCTATGGTGAGGACACATACCTATAGCACACCAAAAAAATAAGAGGATTTCATTTATTAATCATTTATGTGAAATAGTAGGAGCTTTTTTTTTTTTTGGAGAGATTTTCACTGTAGGGCGCGTGCGCTCGCCAGACAGACAAGAGAGAGACATAGAGACAGAAAGCGAGAAATCACCCCCCAGGGGGGATGGTCACACCGCAATCCCTTCTCCTCCATTCTCCTCTCGGGATCTTGGGCACGCACGCACACGCGCCCGGCGTGAGTTTTAAGCCACCGGGTCCGGGACACGAACCGCGGTCGACTACGTGGGAGTCCAGCGACATAGTCATTATGCTAACTGCTGGTTCCCGGAGCTTTTGATTTTTAAAAAGGAATGAACTATATTTTTTCCTGTTGAGGTTTATTATGTAGATTCTCTCATCATGATGGAGTTGTATACAAGCTATAAGTGAATGATGGTACTAAACTTCTGTACAAGGGTCCTGTCCAATCCATGAGTGAGAGATGGAGGCATCAAGGTAGTCCTTGGATAATGGAGATAGCTAATATACACCATACCTTCCTGGAGCAAAATCACATTTATGCATAGTCATCTGCATACCTAAATTATTTGTAATGAGCCATCTATAGATGAGTAACATGAGAGGAGGCTGAAAGGAGTCTTTAATGCAAGGTAAATAATTACTGAGAATATATTTGAATTAATAAAACCTGTGAGGAGAGATGTATGCTCATTAAAATAAATAACAATTTTAAAAAGTGCGTGTATTGCTGAGAGTTTTTGGTGTTTCATGAGTAGAAAAATAACTGTAAAAATATTAATGTGACCAAATGAAATAGAGTTTAAGCAGAGTGGGACTGGCAGGTGGCATGGTGGTTAAATGCACTGGACTCTCACATGGCCGAC
>NW_006159659.1:3009426-3011324 GCF_000334495.1 Tupaia belangeri chinensis | reverse complement strand
CCTCTGTTTCTGTCTCTCTCTCTCTCTGAACTCTGCTCAAATCAAAATAAATAAAGAAAGAAGTTAAATAAAAATAATTTTATAAAAAAAGAATTTAAGCAGTATAAGAAACCATAACAGCTCATTCTTTTTTACCTTGAAATAACAGAAAATCTGTAACATGGAAGCAATCTCAGAACAACCCAAGTGTTGTTTAATTTTATATCATATATACTCAGTAGAATTCTTCAGTGACAGTCTAAATTTTCTAAATGGTTTTCCCTTGGAATTTTATGGAAAAAGGAAAAGATCTGTGGTCTATTTCATTATTTCTGACAGACGAGTGAATACTTTAGCACCAATACTTTTTCCCTCAGAGATACCTAAAGCTATGAACAGTTTAAAAATTGGAGGAAAGAAAAAATATCTGAGTTTATATAAAATATTAGATAATCAAAATGATCAGGTCATATTTTGAGGTTTTGAAAATCAAATTGCAGAAGCCATGGTGGAGTCTCAAGCTGTGTCAGAAAACAATATTGTAATCCACAAAGTCTGTTTAAAATGATTAGTTTACATAAGCACACAAAGCTTTATATTTGCCCTTATGAATATCTATGAGAACATGCCTATGGTACTCTTAGGTCAGGAAAATTACCTTGATTCTCAGGGCAAAAAGGTATTGTCAACTTTTTTGGCACAACTTCAAACTGCACTAACACCCACTTAGTTTTCCAGTAGGCTTGTCTCCTACCACCTCCTTAATTAAAGCAGCTCCAAGAGTCCACATGGTGCTTCCTAATAAGTAACAGTTTAACTAAAGGATTCTGACAAAAAATATGTAAAAGAAAGGAATTTAACAATTAATGGTCAACAGTTCATTCTTTTGCTTTATTTCCCCCAGAAATCTTTCCTTCATAGGAAATATTAATAGATCTATTTTTGGTAAAACGTTATAAAGACACCTTTCATTTATCTTACCTAATGTTTTCTTCTTTTTTTAAACATTTTACTATATGGCATGTGTACTTGCCTAAGAGTGAGAGATACAGAGGGAGAGAGAGAGAAAATGAGAAATCAGCCCTGGGTGGGGAGGGGATTGCCATTCTGCAATCACTTCTCCAATCTCCTCTGGGGATCTTGAGCATGTACACACATGTGCCCTGGTGTGTTCTTCATGCTGCTGGATCTGGATTCAAACCACTTACTCAGCCATATGAGATCTAGCCACCTTAACCACACAGCACTGACTGACCCCCTAATTTAATTTTTTTTTTGATAGGTTTTTTCTATAGGGCACGTGCACTCACCAGAAAGACAGAGAGAAACAGAGAGACAGAAAGTGAGAAATCACACCCCCCCCCAGGGGGAATGGCCACGCTGCTATCCCTTCTCTTCCATTCTCTACTCAGGACCTTGGGCATGCATGCGCTTGCTCCCAGCGTGAGTTTAAGCCACCAGGTCTGGGACTTGAACCTCAGTCGACTACATGAGAGTCCAGCGACATAGCCATTACCCCAAATGCTGGTCCCCCCCCCAATTTAATTTTAATGTCAAAGTCTAAACATCTTTAGAAGTACACTGTAATGTACATAACAAATCTAAAATTTTAGAGATCTTTTTACTAAGTCCAATGTACGTTAGCCCACACAGACTTATTTATTCCTTTCTAAATGAGTATTTACCTCTGGGATTCCAAATGATTATTTTTCTATATCCTTTTGAATTTTAAATATCATTAAAAGCAATACTGTGGTGTACATCTATGTGATATATGCCAGTCAAATTATATAAGCTATAGCAATATTACTTCATTTTACTCTTTACCAAACATGCGTATGAGGTTTTTTTTTAATTTATTTTTTATTTTTTTAATTTATTTTTTTTCTTTTTTAATAATTTCCAGAGGACAAGTACAC
>NW_006159659.1:3008017-3009390 GCF_000334495.1 Tupaia belangeri chinensis | reverse complement strand
ACTTCCAATGGACATGGTTACATGGCAATCCCTTCTCCTCCCTCTCTCCATTCTTTCAGGATTTGGGGCATTAACTGACACACACCCAGCATGTTTTTCAAGCCACCTGTGCCAGGACTCAAATTGTAGTCAGCCATGTAGGATATGGCTCTCTTAACCATTGCACTATGGGGCCAGCCCATATCACCATTTTTTTTTAAAAGAGGAAACAGACTCATCCAAGGTTATATAGCCAGTGAGATGCAGAACGAGGCCTAAAAGATATCATTGCCCAGTATGGATAACACCTTTATCAACCCATGTTCAGTGCTACCTATAGAGGGAAAGTAAAATACTGAAACTGGAAATGTCTATTACTCATAACAGTATGAGAAATTGAACTTAGTGCTCTTTTTCTCTTTTCCAGGTTACCCAGCAATTAATTCAATTTTCCATTTTATATATAACTCTTCATATCTTTGTTCCCTTTCAATGTGTATTTCTGCTTAAGTCTTTATCTCTAATCCTAGATTAAGAAAGTGTTACAAGTGCTGCTTTACTATGTTTTAGGCATCTTGTGAATAGGTTTATTTATTTTCTCTTTTTTTTTTGAATTCAATAGTTAAATACTTGCCTTATGTGAAAATCACAGATCATAGTAGTGTCATTTCAGGAAATGGTAACATATTAGATAACAGAATGTTTTCTTTCTCCAGCTATCTTAGTTGATTTTCACAGTTACATTTACGTTTTCATACCTATATTTATCATTTCAGCATTTGTTCAAAAGATTACATCACTGTAGATCACTATTTACTAATGTTATTAATAATTAGGTTGTTGGGAAATTCATGACATATTTTTCTATGTTCTTCTATGTAAAAATGAGTTGTGACTTTCACAGCGACCCAGTACAATGGAGACAGTCTTGAGGTTTCTATCTTCTAAATCCCAGTAGGTATAAAGAGAAAGCTTCCAAAAAGGTAGAAGATCTGCTTCACTGGAATAATACTTGTCTATATTAAGTAAGACTATATGAACTCAAACTCAAAACAGGTAAAATAGGTGTACTGTCTGTTTAGTTCCTTTTCTATAGCTAACCACTAAATACCACCGTAAGGAATTTTTTCTATAGCTAACCACTAAATACCACCCTAAGGAATTTATGAAGACTGGGAGTATATTTAGTTCACAGTTTTATAGTTCTGGGGTCAAGAGACCATATCTGGTGAGTGTCTTTTTTGTGGTGGGGCATCACATAGCAATAGATTCCATTTCTGTATCTGTGTCCATGTCTGTCTTGGTTTCTCTCCTTTTTTTTTTTTTCTTTCTTTCTTTCTTTCTTTCTTTCTTTCTTTCTTTCTTTCTTTCTTTCTTTCTTTCTTTCTTTCTTT
>NW_006159659.1:3006197-3007633 GCF_000334495.1 Tupaia belangeri chinensis | reverse complement strand
CCCCCCACATTTTATTGAATCACCAAAGACCCTAATCAATCCAAATACCCTCATAGCAAACACAGGTGACACACACATTTCCATGAACACAAGTCTAACTTTACGCATCCTATAAAGTAGCACCTAGCTGGAGCTACATATCCTACTGCAGTCATTGGTTTTCTCTCCTTTTTTAAAGCCACCAGGATTCAAGTATTGGGGCCTCACCATCATGACCTTATCAAATCCTAATCAATTCCCAAAGGCCCTACCTCTTAACATCATTATCAGGTAAAGTTCTTATCCTCTTAATACCATCACAATATGACTAAATTTCAACACATGATTTTTAGGAAGACACATTCAAACCACAGCACTGCTCATCTTAGCGTGTGTATATGCAGTAGGTTCTGTCAGAACTATGCTGTTATCCCTTTGGTACTCACAGTTCCTGCAACCACAACTCTCTAATATCTGGTACTTTTTAAGCACAAGTCTGTTTGGGAGGGCCAGAAAGATGTCATTTATTAACCTGCTAACCAATGACAAACTAGAATAGATGGATAAATACTTAGCCTTCTTTGCCCCTCAGGTGGAACAGTGTATGTTCTACACAGTCTTCCAGAGGTCCTCAATAGGATTGAGTCCAAATTGTCCACCATGGTAACCACTTTTTAACACACTCTGTATTGGTTGCTTTTGCATTTCTTTCTCATTTCTCCACAGTCTGCTGGTAATTATCTCATAAATGTATACTAAAACCTTAGTTTGAAGGGTTTAGCTCTGGAGAACCCAGGTAGATACTCTCTTATACAGAAGCTCTGTATAAGCAAAGTTATCTAGAGATAGATACCGCCTGCCCTTGCAGACTATACTATCTTGGTTTTTCTTGCTGGAATGCTGGCACATGGCAACTGTGTTTCTACCTGTGAGTATTATCATTGTAGGTGTTTCCTCTTTCTTGCCATCACCAGCATTATCACCCACATTTTTCTTTTATTTCTTTGCTTCTATTTTATTTTTCATTTTCTTCTGCTGTAAAATTTAAATCATGGGAATACTCTTCTTGGTGAGGCTATGTTCTGGCCACGCAGTGGTAAGATATACATTACTCCTTCTTTTCCTCCATAATTTTCTATTGTAATGAACTCACTCACTAAATTGACCCTCTCTTCATCCTTATCTCTATCAGAATTGCTAAGTTAAGTCAATTAAGTCACACAAATATTTCCTAAACAATTTAGTCCCCTAACTTTATGGTATACTTCCAGTTTTAGTCCTCATCATTCTTTGAAAACCTGTTTCTACACCAGTTTTTCAAATCTCAACCTGTACTCATTCTTTCCTTTTCAGTCTATCATCTACCCTGCTTCCAGAGTATTTTCTTAATTATAAAATCGATTGTGTTATACTCTTCCCTTAAAAGCCATCAGAGGTTCTATGTTACCTTGGTATCT
>NW_006159659.1:2999873-3006166 GCF_000334495.1 Tupaia belangeri chinensis | reverse complement strand
TTTCCCTACTCCTTATCATGTAACACAAAGTTCTCTATTGTCTGGCTCCTAACCACCTAACCTCTCTCTGCAGACATGTCTCTGTCTATATTCAACATGAACACTACCAGCCAACTTTGGTGAGTCATTTCCAGTTTCCCGAACACATGATGACCTTTCAAAGGGCCATCTGAGTATAACCGTGCCTAAAGTGTCTTTAGTATGACCATGCCTAAAGTTCTCTTGCAACTGTGCCATGATGCTTCCCATGCATTATTTCACAAATGCTGCTTAAAACAAAATTTTCCTGGGAACAAAAATGAGAAGAAAGAGATTATTTCAAGCCTTTTACACAATAATTGTAAACATTTCATTTGGGAATTTCTAAGTGCAACAGAAATCTGGGTGAGTAGGTAAAATAGCAACATACATAAAATGCACACATTTTAGTTCACATCAGGAGATTGCTCAGAGGTTTGAATGACTGAGATCATTTTCACGTTTCTCACAGCTAGCCATCTATAATTAAACAGCAATGCCAGTCAGCACACATTCATCATCTGCAAAGAGAAGGAAAGTCACCTCCATAAATCTCAAAATATAGCATATTAAAAGTTTGTTTTTATAATGGTACAAAACAATTTGTACAAACACCTAATCAAAAGTAATTTCTACTGAAGTTGAATTCAGACTCGAAGATTCAGAAGTTTTCTCATACAACAAAGAAAACTTACTCTTTTTATTCTTGCTAAAAGTAGAGAATTAGACTTTAATAATTAAAATTATATTTAAATAAGCAGGCTTGGATTGTGGTTGTCATTAGTAGATTCACTGTGTAATATGAGTGTAATGGGTACCAACAAGTTTATTATAAATACTTTTAGAATGTTCTGCCCTAGTTGGCACCTTCATCTCATGCAGTTCTTCTCATTACCTGAATTGATTGTTGAAGAATAACTCTACTAAATGTAATTTCCCTTCTGAAATGCTCTCTGTAATTTTTTCAAATTCTCTTGGAATACCTTTCCTCTGCCTATTCCCTTAAGTACCAAAAATATATTCTTTCCCTGAAATAGCAACAGCTCCAGAGTTATACAAATTTTAGAAAGAAACAGAGGACAACCCACTCTACATTTCTCTGTTTTTAGTCATATTTGATGGATTGCCTCTATATATCATTAATTATCTAGGCCTAGGCTCAGAAAACTTTCTCCATAAAGAGCCAAATACTATATCTGGCTGTAAAGTTCAGTTATAACTACCCAGTTCTGCCATTGTAGTACAAATTCAGACAATGCATAAGTGATTGAGTGGGTCTGTGTTCCTATAAAACTATATTTACAAAAATAGGCAGCAAGTAGATTTGGCCCACTGGCCATAGCTGGCTGACTCCTGATGTAGGCTCCTTAAATCATCTCTGACATCCACTTAGTACAGAAAGAAAAGAATCACTCAATTTTAATGTATTTTTGTTGATCAAAGTGCATAAATTACAATGTTCTCATCACAAAGAAATGATAAATACATAAAGTGATGGATATACTAATTACCCTGATTTGATCATCACACAATATATACTTGTATCAAATCATCACATTGTACCCCATAAATAGGTACAATTATTGTGTGACAAATAAAAACAATAAGAAAAAAATGTTTATGTTTGAAAGCCAGAAAAATTTTCCCTTTCTCTGAGAATGCTCAACCTCAAGATCAAATAAGACAGATATAATAATACTAAATATGTCTATAGCATATGATTTAAATCAAGACAGTAAGGAGATTTGGATGTATACAAACCACAAGTTGCAGATCAAAGGGGAAATATGTTTATAAGTAGAACAGAGACTGGGAAAATGTATTCTGGCTGTGCCCTGTCAGTTATGAGTTGGGATATATTAACTCGGTCAATTTGGAAGAATAGAATGAATATGAGATTAAGTTCAGAGGCTGGAACCTGATTTCCTTCCAGTTATAAATGGCCATCAGAATTTGAAAAAGTAATGACTTACCCCCATCCCACAGCTCTCAGTTCTCAAGTAGAGCCCACTTCCATCTGCAGCCTCCTGACCAGTCAGGGAAACTGACACAGGCCACCCATTGACCCTAGCCCCAGTTCCCAACCTCAGAGACCCCCTCCTTCCCACCAGTGAGTGAAGCTCCTTCAAGCAGAGCTCATTTCCATCTGCAGCCCCCTGCCAAAATTATGTGCCTCACTTGCCCAAAACACAACTTTTTTCCTTTATTCATATTCTTTTTTCTTCCTTCTTATACTAGGATATTCTCCTCATCCTCCACCCACCCAGAGGGACTATACAGGTCTAGAATCATAGGTTTCAAACATCCTAGCATCATGAAATTTCCCAGGGATGCTCACTCTGTACTGAACCACCTGCAAAAAAAAGGAGAAACTGTTCTTCAGAAACCTGAATAGAAAACTGCTCCCATGGGGACCACATTATTAAACACAGCAGAAGAAAGACTTTGGCACAGAAGAAATCTACAACAAAAGGAAAACAAACTAGTTCTCAGTGGCAGAAATATTCTCCAAAAAGGTATCCAAAAGTGAATACATCACCCAATGGCTAGAAGTGGCAGAAGTGCCTCAAATTTGAAAAATTCAGAAATAAGTCTCCATCAAAAGAACACAATAACTCTTCTCCACCTCTTGAAAAACAAAAGTGACTGAAATATCAGAGAAAGAATTCAGAACATTCATAGTGACAAAACTCTGAGCTGTAGCAGAAAAGAGATAATGAACTCCAGGAGATGAGGAAGTCATTCCACAATTTGAAAGATGCTAAGATTGGCAAGAGAGAAATGTCAAGTTATCTGGAAAGGATATCCTATCAGGCTAACAGCAGACCTTTCATCAGAAACAATGCAAGCAAGGGGAAAATGGGAAAATATATCCAAAGTGTTAAGGGAAAAGCAATTTCAACCAAGAATACTGTACCCGGCAAGATTATCCTTCAAATGGGAAGAAAAGACAAGAACATTCTTGGATAAACAATACCCGAAAGAATTCACCAGACCAGATCTCCAAGAAGTTCTGAATGAGTGCTATACAAGGAAAATTAAATACAGATACACAGAAATAAGAGCTCAAAAACTAAGAAAATGGCCAACTATATTGTAGGGACAAGTCAAGAGTTGAGAATATTATATACCAGAATTTAATCAGAAAGATCTGACCACAACAGAAGATAGATTAAATACATGAGACTGAACTGGTGAAATAGAATCTTATGACTTTTGACTAAAACATTGCTAATTTTCTTTTAGGCTTTGTTTTCTGTTTTTAAGGATTTTTGTCTTGTCTTGAGCTGCAAATAGGTTCATCTACCTGCTATTTGAACAGAATCTTAACCTGCTTCCTGGCTTTCAATTTTAAGCAAAGCTCTCTTAGAATTTCTTTGATTTTGATTTATTAAAGCTAAAACTGCTTTTCTTAAAATTGAAAAATATATTAAAAAATACCTATTTAATGACCATAGTAAGCTATATAGCATCAGCTAGGTGCTACTTTTTAGTATATTCATTTCTACTCAGAGTTTGAAGCCTAAAGTCAGACATGTATTCAGAAATATGTATATATCATACAAACTTGCTATTGAAAGTAGTTATATTGTTTAAGAAATTTTGTGAATCAATAAAATTTGGTCAAAAAGGAATGGAAAGAAGCTGTAGACAACGGAGATATTCTGGGAGGAGGGTGGGAAATGGCAGAAGGTGAGAAATAGGAGGCAAATACACATACACATATGTATGTGTGTGTGTGTTTATATATATATATATATTATACATTGTTGGATATGGTTTGCTAGTATCTTGTTGCAAAATTTTGCATCTATATTCATCAGAGATATTGTTCTACAGTTTTCATGTCCTTGCTGTTTTAAGGGTGAGGGTGATGGAAGCTTCATAGAATGAATTTGGGAGAGTACTATCCTTTTTGGATCTTTAGAAATAACTTGAGAAGAATGGGAATTAACTCATCTTTAAAAGTTTTGTAAAATTCAGAGATGAAGCCACAGGACCAGGGCTTTTATTTGTTGGGTGATATTTATTATTGATTAAATCTCATGGCTTGTTATGGGCCTATTCAGACTTTCTATATCCTCCTAACTCAATATAAGTAGGTTATTTGTGTCCAGAAATTTGTCCATCTCATCCAGGTTTTCTTGTTTGTTGACATATAGTTCTTCACAGTATTTTCTTATGATGTTTTGAGTTTCTATTATGTCTGTTGTTATAGTGTCTGCTTCATTGAGAATTTTATTTACCTGGTTCCTTTCTCTCTTCTTTACTTGTCTAGCTAGTGGTGCGTCAAATTTGTTTATCTTTTCAAAGAACCAGCTTTTACTTCCATTTATTTTCTGTATAGTTCATTTATTTTCTATTTCATTTATTTCTGCTCAAATCTTTGTTATTTCTTTTCTCCCAGAGGGTTATGTTTTTTTTTTTTGGTGGGGGAGAATTTTTTGTTGCTTTTCCAATTCTCTGAGGTATGATGTTAAATTGTCTTTTTGCCTTCTTTCCATCTTCTTCTTATGTGCACTAATTGCTGTCAACTTCCCTCTTATCATTGATTTTTCAGTGTCCCAACAATTATGGAAACTCAGGTACTCATTATCATTAGCTTCCATGAACCTTTGATTTTGGACTTTATTTCTTCAGTAGTTTTGAAGTCCTTCAGGATTAGGTTATTTAGTTTCCATGTATTTGTGTACTTTTGAGGATTTTTCCTGAAATTCATATCAAGTTTAATTCTATTGTGGTCAGAGAAGATGCTGGATATAGTTTCTATGCCTTTGAATCTGTAGAGGCTTGCTTTGTGCCCTATCATGTGATCAATCTTGAAAAAGCTTCCATGAGGGGGTGAGAAAAAAGTATATCTAGTGGGTTTTGGGTAGAAAGTTCTATAGATGTCTGTTAAGTCCTTTTGATTTATGGTATCATTTAGATCCTTTATCTCTTTGCTTATTTTTTGTCTAGATGATATTTCCAAATGACATAGTGGATTGTTGAGGTCTCCAACAATTATTGTCTTGCAGTCTGTCTCTCCTTTAAGACTTTGGTCTCTCCTTCACATATTTGGAATTTAGGTGCTCCTGAATTCGGTGCATAGATATTTAAAAGCTTTATATCTTCTCGATGGATTAGCCCTTTTGCTACTATATAATGTCCTTCTTAGTCTCTTCATACAGTTTTTGTTTTAAAGCCTATTTTATCAGAAATTAGTATCATGACTCCACCTCTTTTTAGGTTCCCATTTGCATGAATACCTTACTGCAGCCCTTCAATTTTAGTCTATGTATATCTTTATCCATTTGTTGTGTTTTTTGTAGACAACAGATAGATGTTTTCTATTTTTTTTCTTTTATCCACTCTTAGTCTCTTCATACAGTTTTTGTTTTAAAGCCTATTTTATCAGAAATTAGTATCATGACTCCACCTCTTTTTAGGTTCCCATTTGCATGAATACCTTACTGCAGCCCTTCAATTTTAGTCTATGTATATCTTTATCCATTTGTTGTGTTTTTTGTAGACAACAGATAGATGTTTTCTATTTTTTTTCTTTTATCCACTCAGCCAGTCTGTGTTTCTTGATCAGAGAATTTAATCCATTAACATTCAATGTTATTATCAATATCTCTGGGTTCTGTCTGTTCATTCTTTAGTTTTCCTTGAACAGGACTCTCTTCAGAATTTCTTGAAGAACTGGTCTGGTGTTGGGAAGTTCTTTCAGGGTTTGTTTGTTGGTTTGAAAAGATTTTAATCTTTTTTTCCCCCATATGAAGGATAACTTGCTGGATATAATAATCTTGGTTGAAATTTTTTCTCTCCTAATGCTTTCAACATGTCTTCCCATTCTTTCTTTGATTGCATTGTTTCCCTTGAAAAGGCTGGTATTAGCCTGATGGGATGACCTTTGTTAGTCACTTGACATTTCTCTCTTGCCAGCTTCAGTATCTTCTCTTTATCTGTGGTTTTGGCCAGTCTGGCCAAGATGTGCCATGGAGAGAATCTGCTTGGGTTGTTTCTATTTGAGGTCCTTTGCATTTCTTGAGTCTGGATGTTTGAGTGCTTCCCTGGACTTGGAAAGTTTTTCATAGATGGCTTTTATTGTATTGAGAAATGGCCCTTCTCTACCAATTTTGCTGAGAGTCTTGATCATGAAGGAATGTTGTATCTTATCAAATGCTTTTTCTGCATGAACTGATATGACCATATGGTTTTTATCTTTCTTCCTGTTAATATGATGTATTACATTTATGGTTTTGTGTATGTTGAACCAACCTTGCATTCCT
>NW_006159659.1:2995167-2998981 GCF_000334495.1 Tupaia belangeri chinensis | reverse complement strand
TCAAGTTTAATTCCATCATGGTCAGAGAAGATGCTGGATATAGTTTCTATGCCTCTTAATCTGTAGAGGCTTGCTTTGTGCCCTATGATGTGGTCAATCTTTGAAAAGGTTCCAAGTCGGGGTGAGAAAAAACTGTATCTCATGGTTTTTGGATGGAAATTTCTATAGATGTCTGTTAAGTCCATTTGATTTATGGTATCGTTTAGATCCTTGATCTCTTTACCTATTTTTTGCCTAGATGATCTGTCCAGAGAGGATAGTGCGGTGTTGAGGTCTCCAACAATTAGTGTGTTGCAGTTTATCTCCCCTTTTATATCTAATAGTCTTTCCTTCACATATTTGGGTGTTCCTGTGTTAGGTGCATAGATATTTATAAGCATAATATCTTCTTGATATATTGACTCCTTTACTACAATATAGTACCCTTCTTTGTCTCTTCGAACAGTTTTTGTTTTAAAGCCTATTTTGTCAATAATTAGTATCATGACTCCAGCTCTTTTTTCATTCCCATTTGCATGGAAAACCTTTCTCCACCCCTTCACTTTCAGTCTATGTATGTCTTTATCCATGAGGTGGGTTTTCTGTAGGCAACAGATAGTGAGTTTCTGTGTTTTTGTTTGTTTGTTTGTTAGTTTGTTTCCATTCAGCAAGTCTGAGTCACTTGATTGGAGAATTTAATCCATTCACATTCAATGTTATTATTGATGTTACTGGATCTGTCCCGACATTTAAGTTGGCCATTGTCTTAGCTGCCTTTTATTCCTTTGTTTCTGTCTGTTAATTCTTTAGTTTTCATAGAACAGTACTTTCTTCAAGGTTTCTTGAAGAGCTGGTCTGGTGCTGGCAAATTTTTTCAGGTTTTGTTTGTCCAAGAAGATTTTAATCTTTTTTTCCCATATTAAGGATAGTCTTGCAGAATATAATAATCTTCATTGAAATTGTTTCTCTCTTAACACTTTCAATACATCCTCCCATTGTTTGTTTTCTTGCATTGTTTCCATTGAGAAGTCCAGTGTTAGCTTGATGGGACGACCTTTGTAAGTTACTTCTTGTTTCTCTCTTGCCAGTTTTAGTATCATGTCTTTATCTGTGGTCTTGGACAGTCTGGCTAAGATGTGCCTTGGGGAAGATGTTCTGGGGTTGAGTCTATTTGGGGTCCTTTGTATTTCTTGGGTCTGGATGCTTGAGTGCCTCTCTAGACTTGGGTAATTTTCTTCGGAGATTTCATGGAATAGATTATCCATGCCATTATTAGTTTCTTCACCTTCTGGGATGCCAATTATTCTGATGTTTGGGCGCCTTATGGAATCTAGTATTTCTCATATATTATCCTCATGGGATTTTTTTGTTATTTTTCTCTATCTTCTTGGTGGTGTTTTCTAGGTCAGAGGTTTTATCTTGAACATCAGAGATTCGATCTTCAGCATGGTCTAATTGACTTTTAATACTTTCAAGGGAGTTTTTTTATTTCCTCTATTACAGACTTGACTCCTAATAGCTCTATATGATTCTTTCTCAGGGTGTCCATTTCTTCTTTCATATTGTGGAAGGACTTTCTAATCTCCTGAAGTTCGTTGTCTCTTTTCTATTCCAACTCATAGAATTTGTTCACCATAAATGTTCTAAATTCTTTATCTGACATTTTGGTAACATCCTCAAATTTTAGGAGAGGTGAAGGGGAGTTATTCTGTTCTTTTGATGGAGACATATTTCCTGGTTTATTCAGACCTGAGGCTCTTCTTCTACTTCTAGCCATTGGAAGATGTATTCAATTTGAATACCTCTTAGGAGCAAGAGTGCTTCCCTTTAGCTGTGAATTAATGTATGTGGAAGGCTCTCTTCTGTTGTGTTTAGCAATGTAGTCTCAAGAGGTATACTCTATTCAGGAGTCTGAGGAGTAGTATCCCAGTATTCACAGGTGGTTCAGTATGGGGGGGGATCCCAGGGGACCTTATAAAACTAGGGAATTTCAGAACTGTGATTCTAGATCTGTCTAATGCCTCTGACAAGGTAGAGAATGAGGAAGAGAGAATAATGTCAGAGGAAAGAAAAGTGATTAAAGGAAAAGTTGTGTGCTGCGCAGTGAAATTTCGCCAGGGACCGAGAGATGGAACTGGGGTGTTCCTGGAGGGCAAAGGCCACTCTGTGGGACAAGTGAGAGGAGGGAGACAGGGAATTAGCAAAAGAAAATTGCAGAGCAGAGAAAAAGAAAGTAAAAACCCTTCCTACCTCTCTAGGGAATGAGGGTCCTGGACTTGGGAGCTTGGAAGTGGGGTGGGGGCAGTGGTGCCACTGGCTCAAAATTTCCCTTGGTGGCCAGGGACCGAGAGATGGAACTGGGGTGCTCCTGGAGGGCAAAGGTCACTCTGTGGGACAAGTGAGAGGAGGGAGACAGAGAATTAACAAAACAAAAAGGCAGAGCAGAGGGAAAAAAAAGTAAAAACCCTTCCTACCTCTCTAGGGAATAGGGGTCCTGGACGTGGGAGCTTGGAAGTAGAGCGGGGGCAGTGGTGCCACTGCCTCAGTTTCCCTTGGTGGCCAGGGACCGAGAGATGGAACTGGAGTGCTCCTGGAGGGCAAAGTCTGCTCTGGCCCAAGGGCAGCAGCGCCAAGTGGGCTCCCTGAGTGTGGAGCAGTTCGGTGCTCCCCAGAAGCCAGCCTGAGCTGGGTGAGCAGGAGGTGCCCACCGCGAGACTTGCGAGGGGTGGAGCGAGGACACAGGCGGGAGGGGGTTAACCTGCACTGAGCTGGAACCTCAGGCTTGACTAGGTGGGCTCTAACTCTGAGGCACTCCACAATATTCCATTTTTCCGTCCGTTAAATGTTTTGCTCTTTTTTCCCCTTGATCCCTTCCCATTGTCCACCCTTCTCTTCCACAGTCTTAAGTTTTCTGTTATTTTTTCTTCACAAAATGCAGTTTTAGCTTTAATGATTCAAAATCAAAAAATGTTAAGAAAAATTTGCTTAAGACTTAAAGCCAGGACAAAGGTTAGAATTCTGTTCAAATAGTAGGTAGACATTAAAAACTCAAAAACCAAATATGGACAGAGCTAAAATCTAATAACAAATGCACTATAATTTTCTTCTGAAACATTTTTTTTCCTCTCTTCATTTCCCCCTTTTACCAAAGAGAAGCATAAAAAAATAAATTTAGTCTCAATTTGGTCTTTTATTTGCAAAAAGCCCCCCCAAAATAATCATTGATTTAGCTGTGGAACCTTTTATAGAGGGCTTCAGATTAGACTTTTTTTTTTTTTTAAAAGAGATTTTTTGCTATAGGGCATGTGCACTCATTGGAGTGACAGAGACAAAGAAAGTGCTGGAATTCCTTCTCCTCCATTCTCCTCTCAGTAATCTGGGTATGCATGCACATGCACCTGGCATGAGTTTTAAACTGCCAGATCCGGGACTCCAACTATGGACAACCACGTAGGAGTCCAGCAATGTAACCATTACACCATCTGCTGGTCCCCAGATTAGGCTCTTTCAAAAGCCTCCCAAGGTTACTGAGCTAAGTCAGGAATTCACCATCTGACTGTGCCTTCAAGTACCTGTACTTGGAGGTTTTGGGGCCTGTCAGAAAGTGACATTCTTTACTTACCTGCCAGGCAGAACTGTTTATGTTACCAGGCAATCGTTCCAAGAGCTTCTGTTGCCTTTCTTGAGATGAACCTTAGTTCTTTAGCTTTTTTTTTTTTTTGAGAGATTTTCACTGTAGGGCGCGTGCGCTCGCCAGACAGACAGAGAGAGACATAGAGACAGAAAGCGAGAAATCACCCCCCAGGGGGGATGGTCACACCACAATCCCTTCTCC